>NC_083583.1:14976336-15276336 GCF_027579695.1 Neoarius graeffei | reverse complement strand
GACATCGGGAAACTGCCAGTGCTTTTTGAGTCACGGGAAAGCGGTCAGGTTCTCTCTCTCTCTTTCCTGATCAGTTTCTGACTGGATTACTCGTGCATATCAATCAGATAACTTTCATAGGGATGTTCTCTTGCTCTCACGGTTTCTGATGATGTATTCAGCAAAAATTTCCATCTGCTAGTTTTGATGTGATTCATGGAAGACTTTGAAGTGAGTTTTCGTCGCTTTACCTACTTATTTGTTCCAAATAAAACTGATTCATGTGAATAAATAACTATTTTAGAATATAACTGGAGTTGTTCTGATGAAAAATATCGAGATCTTAGTGGTCCGAATGATATTTAAAAAAACCCGAAGTCAGAAACGCGAGTGTCAATTTCAGTTCAATGAATATGAATGATTTATTGGACGTGGATCAGACCGTTTTTTCGAGGTACGCCTTGAAAGCTGTGAATATTATCATTTATATTCTTTAATATAAACACTAGTAGGCTCTAGTTTTGAGGAATACAAACCTACAGAGCACAAACAGGGTATTAGAAATAATCTTTTATTACTTTTTTATTGAGTGTAACGATTTAATGTTTTTACCCAATTAGCATAATTAATACTTATTAGCATAATTTGTTTTTACTACGTTTTTTAACTTTGTATTCAGTATGCAACCATGTATGTTCCTGCCAATTTCCAGCTTGAAAAATAGAAAAAAGGTTTTAAGAATAAAACAAAACATTTGATCTCATTCGTTAATGAGGTCCATTTTGGACCAGGTGATCCTCATTTGCCCCTTTTCCACCAAAGCAGTTCCAGGGCTGGTTCGGGGCCAGTGCTTAGTTTGGAACTGGGTTTTCTGTTTCCACTGACAAAGAACTGGCTCTGGGGCCAGAAAAACCGGTTCCAGGCTAGCACCAACTCTCTGCTGGGCCAGAGGAAAGAACCGCTTACGTCAGCGGGGGGGCGGAGTTGTTAAGACCAACAGTAATAACAAGACTGCGAAAGATCGCCATTTTTAAGCGACGAGAAGCAGCAGCTGTACAAACGCGAAGTCATCCATTATTATTATTATTGTTGTTGCTGCTGCTTCTTCCGTGTTATTTTTGCTTCGATATTCGCGCCAAGGTTTATGCAAACGTAGCGACATAACTGACGTATACAGCGACGTAATGACGTGACTTCCCTTAGCACCGCGAGCTATGGAAAAGCAAACTGGTTCTCAGCTGGCTCGCAAGTTGAACGAGTTGTGAACCAGCACCAGCCCCGAACCAGCCCTGGAACTGATTTGGTGGAAAAGGGGTAATACAGAATATTACGGCAGGGTTTTTTTTTCTTTTTAAAATTACGCCGTTTTTTCAATCTTTGATTTGTACTATCTCAAGAATGGATAAACACATTTTACTTCTGGGAAAAGTATGTTGTTCTGCATTCAATTCTGAATTCAACGAGGGCCGTTTCAAGCAATGTGGACTGAATTTGAATTTTCGCCTGCTATACTGAGGAACAGATTCTAAAACGTGACGGCTCTTGTTCCTTTCTTTTACGATACTAACATGCACTTGAAGGCCAGTACTTGACTTGTTCATTTCTGTCAGGCTATAAAAAATATATATATTACTATGCAGGTTTTATGTATTTTTTTTACAGCTTGCAGTAAAGCTTGTTCAAATGAATAAATCATAAACTACTTTGATGTCAAGCAATTACTGAGTACACCATCAACACGAGGTTAATGTGCCTCGTCACTGAAGGGTGAAAACAGACTGGTGGCATATTTGGATTTCTGTCTCCTGGTGCAGAGCGTGTCTATTCTTATCCTTTCCCGCTAGTCTCTGAGCAGAGTGTCTGGCCTCCTCCCTGAGGCTTAAGATCAAGTGTGTTGGGTACACCTGGCTTACTGTGGCTCCGGGTGGGGGAAGGGGCCCGTGTCTAAGGAGAGCTGACAGACACGGACGGGTTGTGCTTTTTTTTTTTCCCCCTTTTCCAGAGCTGATTGGGAGAGGTGCAGCAAAGCCATGGCTCTAATCAGACTCCACTGCAGCTCTCATCACAGTCAGCTCGGATTAACCGGAGGTTGGATAAGTGGACGGATTAAATGAGCTAAATTAGTTTTTTAAAACAACGTACCCATTTAGGGCATTACGTTCTGTGTATATGTCGTCAAACCTCAAGAGGCGTGAAGATGCAGGGGTTTTTTTTGGTAAGACTTTGCTTTTCACACACATTTTCATATCAATATTCCTTGTACGTACCTTGGCGGAGCCCAGTCGTGGCGCGTACAGTCCAGCAGCGTTCCGACGTACGTTTTGTTCCGCCATGTCACGTTAACTACCAGCATGCCTGAAAAGGATGAGAGAAGAGTCGCATTATAGTGGGAGAATAACTCCACCCTCTTTTTTTCCATCCTTACGAAGGCCACGTTTAAACAGTAGAGCTCAACCTCGTCACTCACTCATTCATGAACAGCCACTCTTGCCTCTCTCCCTGCACAGCTGGGGCAGATGTGCTGTTCCCATTTAAACAGATCAGAGGTTCCTGAGGGCTGTGCTCTCAAAGAGACCCTCCGATTTTTACTGCCTGCTTCGTGATTACAGCAGACTGAGAGCAGCAAGGTGCAGAGTGAGTCATTTCTGGGGGAAAACTGGTTGGTGGTGTCCTACATCTGACTTTGCAGCAGCGAGCAGCCCTGCCTCTGCTTCCGCTAGCGCGGTGCTTATTGTGAGAAAAACAGCTGAGGTGAATAAAAGGACAGGATCAAAGAACTCCAATCGACGGGATTGCCTGGGTGAGACAGGGTCGCTATGATAGTGTTCTTCCGTTAGAGCCGTAATAAGCAGCTCGGCTGACATTATCTTTATGCACCGTTAGCAATTCAGGTGGCTACGTGACTGAAAATGTTGTCTCAGGCATTCTACTGTGGAGATAGGGTTAGCATGTAAGGATTGATTAATATGCTACATTTGGCAAAGAATCGAGGGTACGTTTTTCATATAGTTAGTGAAATACACATTTAGTCACCACCTATTTAATCGTCCACAAGGAATGAAGCGATGAAAGGTTTCTACAAAAGTCAAAGAGAAACGCTGGAATCCAGCAGATGAGCAAGTTACTCCGATTAAATCACGCACATTCAATTCATTTTCCTCGCTTTGCACTCAATCCAAGCTCCGCTAGCTGCCAAATGTACCAAAATGCAGTCATTCCTGGCTAACGCTGATAAACACCCTCCAATAATGTCATCATAAGTAATATTTCCGAAAACATCGCATGTGTAACTCTCTTCCCTCCCCACTTATGTCATGCAGAGACTTCCAGAATGCAAGAGCTGTGCTTACCGCTGCGCCTTTGAAAAATGTCAACGGGGTCAGCGGAGGAGCACATTAGCAGTACCCGGTCCCGCCCCCACCCCTGTCTTTCTCCCGGAGTCATTAGCGTTCCTCTGGCCACCTGTCTGTGCCCCAGGGCTGACTCAGGGTGAATGGCCAATTGTTTCACCTCTTGTGCCCTTCAAAGGTCTTGGTGGAAAACAAAACAAAACAAAACACCAACGGGGCCGTCGTGGCTCAGGTGGATAAGGCGCCATACCATAAATCCGGGGACCCGGGTTCGATTCCGACCCGAGGTCATTTCCCGATCCCTCCCCGTCTCTCTCTCCCACTCATTTCCTGTCTCTACACTGTCCTATCCAATAAAGGTGAAAAAAGCCCAAAAAATATCTTTAAAAAAAACCCACCAACAACAAAACCCAGAAGCTTGGCGTGTGCCTTTCTGGATTCTTGCACTCCATTAATAAATACCTCTGAAGCAGTTAAAACACATGAGTTCTGGTCCTTCATGGATCAGTGGCTCGCCAGTGCATCACTGAGACTGTTCACAGCCAAACTTGCTCTAGAATCCACAATTCTCTCACCTACACCAAGTGGCCTGTCAGCCGACTAACGCTGGGGTGGCAGTGGTACCAAGGTCAATGGTTTTCGTCATCGCATTTATGGTTTTTGACCCCATACTATGGCAATGTGTGAGAAACCTAAAAAAAAAAAAAAAACAAACACCATGGTTTCCCCCCCAGCTAAAGCAGCAGTCACACCAAACAAATAATATTCACTCAGCAGAAAAGCCAATTTACAGAAAGGGAAAGGGTGTGCAATGCCAAAGATGTACATTTGTTTCTGGTGGTGGTTACTCTCTTCTCGCCGACTTTATCTCGGAGATAACTAACCGATGGACTCGCAAGCATTGGCTCTGTGAACCAATACAAATCAAGTTCAGAGAAAATAGGAAGAACGTCTCATTATTTAACAGTTATTCCACGAAATCGAGTCGTACATGAGCTGATGGCCGACGAGGCGCGTAGCACCGAGTTGTCTATAAGCCATGTACGGCGAGATTGAGTGGAATAACTGTTTTATTCTATCCACATTCACTGGATTTTGAGAAAACGGAGCATTTTTATTTTTTGCAAATTTGATAAATAAAAACTTTGTGCAAAACGTCTGACAAAATCATTTCCGCTTAGAATGTCAACAAACCAGCGAAATGACAGGAGCAATTTGTGAAAAATCCGGTAATTCTTGAAAAAAAAAAAAAACCCGATACGTCCTTACCATCAAATACTTTCATTCCATATTTTGTTGCATTTTTTTTTTGGCATTTTGTTTTCGAGTTTTTGTTTTGTCCTCAGTTGGTTCAGTAACACGCTCTGACATTTTCTTCTTTAGGGTTTTTTTGGTGGTTGGCAAACCAACTTAAAAGGTGCATTACCGCCAACAACTGGGCTGGAGTGTGGAACAAGCGATATTGGGGGGGCACAAAAAAAATAACAACCACCCTATATTCTTTTAGCTATTTCGGTTTCTTTTAAATACTTGATAAAGTGATATATCGGACTTGAGGTGCTCCGCCATTTTGTTTTTCTCTACTCACAGTACATGAGCTGATATCCTAGTAGTAGAGTAGCCAATCCGAGTGCACGATTGCTCATGTCCAGTGAATGTGGATAGAATAATTAAACAATATTGGCTGGCTTTGAGTGATCTATCAGATATATTCCATTCAGCTAGCATGACACTGAACAAGTCGAAGACGAGTAGCTGAATGAAATATATCTGATAGACCATGAAAAAAAAGCCGTATAATATTATTACTATGCATACACACTCTTCATATCAGCCAACGTGAGCTTACACGCGACTCTGTGCTGTTAGCGCAGCAGTCCAGTTAGCTTCTAGCCGGTGTAGTGTCAGCAAAAGCCAATGCTAGCACAGTCAAACAGAATATTAGTATTTTCCCTGTGTAATTTACTTAGTTACTTTTAAAATCAACATCGACAGCTACACACAATGGAGCGACCTGGCAGCCAAAATTCTCTCAAAATCTTCCGCTTTTAACGAAGCAAACCTCGCCGCCATATTTGTTTACAACCAGTCACTCGCTTGCACGGAAGTTTTGCATCTCTGACGTGTCTCTTTTCCAGTTTTTCAATGGCCGTTGGTATGTTTTTCTCTTGTAAATATGCGTGAAGAATATCTAATGAAGTTTTGGTAGCCTTCCGGGCGTTCAACACAACTTTAGTTTCAGTTTTTAGTTCATTTATTTACTGCTTAATTACAGCATAGCTAAACCTAGCAGTAGCACTGGATTAGCCTCGCCTTCTCTCTTTCCTGGCCGGCAAAGAAATGATTCTGTGCATGTGCAGCAGAAAAATCTTGTCACTGGATCTTCGCATGAGCTCCGATGTGTGACGTTGTGTTGTCTTGACAATGTGCAATATTATACCAATACTGCATGCTCATTCTCCACTGGGTAAACTGGCGTAACACATGGAGGATAAGCGATATGATAACAATATTGCATGCTATCGATAAATCCGCTAGAAGGGAAGAGAATACATGTTTTTATTCCATGGAAAAAGTGTCCTGTATGTATAAGTATTGGTCAAGCCTTGTTTTCTTACTAGGATTCGCCAGGATTTTCTTGTGAGACATGATGGTGAGCAAATCGATCACACTGAACCATACATGTCAACCTTTTGGTCAATCAAACCTGTATAACCAACCTCCAAAATCCGTATTTCCCTTATAAAATCCGTATAAGATGCAAATTAAAATAATTTACCTAAAATTTGAATGATAATTAACAATAATATATCCCATTTACTTTTTATTCAATATTAATAACAATAAACCTTCAGAATGAATACAAAGCTCCAATGTTTGACAAAAACACAAAGTGTTACCAGCGTAGTTACGAAGGAAATACTTCGTTGTTTGGAGTCAGGTTTCACCGAGCGGCTATTATGCGCGAGACTTCATATTAGCCACAAAGTCAGGAAAATCTGTTCGTAAAATTACGTTATAATGACCAAATACAATGAAAAGTATTTTTCCAGTCTCGCCTGTGAAAGGTAATCCCATGTGATCTCGTTTGGACGGTAAACCTGTTGGTACAGTTAAACGCAGCACATGAATGAGGCATCTTTATTCTCGGCTACTGTCTAGACGCTATACCAGAGACGGTTGAAGAATCTCCACTTTGCCACATCTAATATGGCGGCGAGGATGACGTATGATTCTACGCAGAAGGCGGCGTCTATGTTTATATGTCTATGACTTCACAGTTGGCGGGATTCTCGCAATGCGGTGTGCGCATGATCAAAAGTGGAACGAAGTCTCGCTACCACAAGATAACGCGCGATTTCATAAGACTCTTTACTGGCTGTCTGTAGTGTACAGTACGTTTGTAAATGTTATGCGCTCTTTTATCATCGTGGGAATTGATTATAGCTCTAAATAAATATTAAAGTTTTTTTAAAGAATCCATATAACTTTATTTATACGCCCGTATACTACGTTTATTGAATCAAATCCGTATAAAATACGGACATTCCGTATAGGTTGACATGTACGCTGAACACACCTGATCAGCTAATCAACTCTACAGCTAATCCGTGAAGGTGTACAATGACCTCGAAGAAAGGAAAGTCGCAGTTTGTTTTACAGCCACTAGGATTCTGTGAACATTTGGACTGCTGGATAAAAACAAACCGTGGAGCTCAACGCAAGAGTGGAAAAAAAAAAAGGAAAAGGGGAAAAAAAAAAGACATAAACTGAATTATTAACCAAGAAACAGTGAGGCGTAATGATGAAGCTCAAGTGGCTGTAAGAACTGCAGGGAAAGGCGCAGTGTGTAAAGCTGGGACTGACATCAGTATACTGGCATAAATAATTCTGGCGCGCCCGTGTTCCCTGGCACGGAGCCGTTCCTGGGCTCCTCTTCAAGAGCAATAAAGTTTGTCAAGATTTAGGGCTGACACTTGGAGGCATCAGCATGCACAGCTTCCACGGGTGGATCAGACATCAGCATGACCCTGGTGTGCCTCCAGCTTCCTGCCAAGGGGATTTGTGTCATGGTGATGGCTTGAAACATTGCCCTGATCTGTCTCTCTGGGTTCCATCAGGAGTCGAAAGCACTCCGACGCGGACTCGCCTCGATTTCATAAACGCGAGTGAATCAGTCGAGAGCAAATAGACGCCGCTAATCTATTAATCCAGGAGGCGTTCAGGGAAAATGGTAAGACGTGGGAATTGAGTCTTCTTTCATTTGGAATTAGTGACAACATCGTTCTTCATGATGTGCATGAGCTGAAGAACGAGTCTTGTTTCATCGTGTGTTAATCAAATATGCTTACTTTTAAGCCTTGGAGATTTAGACTGCGCTGCACTTCATTACTAAAAGCTGAACATTCAGTAATCAGGTTTATAAACAAACAATCTCCTTTACATATTTCATTATGCTAATTCTTTTTTCACAATATCTTTAGCCACAGTTCTCATTATAGTACATTTATTGGTTTAGATACATCACATCGCATCAAACCTGAAAGCTGATCGGTCTTTACACCCTGAATCTGACAAGCAAACTTCAGCCGGACCTGCCGATAACTTCCCAAGCACATATGGGTGATTCTCATGAAGCTGCAGTGAACATGTCCAGGACGCATTTTCCAAAATCAATACTTAATTCACATAAACTCTGATATTTTGTGTAAAGAAAATAGGGAGCACTGTATGGACAAATGGTTTTCATCATCATATAAACAAATTTTTAAATCAATTAAACAAAAAATCTATGGAAATTCTCATTACCGTTGTGTCCGCATCCCTTTTTTTAATGTTTACTTTAAATCATGTAAAAATTCCTAATTATATAAAAAATAATAATACAGTGTAAAGTTATTTTAAAACATCTATATTTATGCATAATATTAATATTTTTTGTGTTGAACAAAAAAAGGTACTTGATTTTAAACAAAATAACTGTGTCCGCACCAAATGTTTCTCATTACCGTTTCATGATTTCACCCCCCTATAAAAAGTACACCGTGCCTTTAATAAATTGATCAGCTATCCCATGATGCATCACTTCAGATACAAGATTCAAAATGGAGACAAGGTCAGTTGCTCACTCTTCTCTTACTTTGTGATATTTATGTTAATGTTGCTAAATCTGTCCTCAGTTACACTGTCTATTATCATTACCGTTATGGTTTAATACTCATTACTTTTAAAAATAAAAAAAATATTATTTTATGATTATCATCACAATATAAGGCTTTAAGATGTGGCAAAGTTATAGATTGCTAGCATTTCAGGTTATTTGTGAAATTAACCAAGAGTATCTCATTACCGTTACTCAATAATTCTCATTACCATGCACTGTGAGGGCAATAAATAAATGTAAAAAAAATATAAAGTAATTGTCATGGACTGTACTGTTCATTTAATGGGATATTTTGTGGAAATATGAAATATTGTCAAAAAATGTTTTTAACTCATGATCTAGCTTCATCATTTACTGTAACAGTGATGAGAATTATTCTGGATCATGTAAGCCTCAAATAAGAATAAAATTCCATTAAAATATTTTTCCATTAAAAAAAGATCAACATAGTAAAGTTCACACTCTATTTTAGGCTCTCAACTTGAAAAAATACTGAAATGAGGTGAAAAACTTTATGTTAATGTGAAGGTCTTCATGAGAATCACCCAAATGGGTGTGACGGTCAGGTGTCCAGAAACTTTTGCGTATACAGGTGTAGAAGAGTAAAGACGAACAGTACCAAGTGTCCATGTCGTAAATAAGAGGGAAGATGAGCACACGGAAATCTTTAATAAAATTGCACGAGCAGTGCTGGCGCAAATTGTTACTCTAACTCAGGATCTTTCTACTTTTATTCTCTTCTTATTCTCCTAACGTTTTTCAGGACACTATTTATCCCTCAGTTTTCAACATGACTTTTGGTGCTGATCTGGATCTCCGAACCTGAATGATCCATGAAAAACTAGATAGAACTCGACGCCAACGGCGCCGATAGGGATGCCTCCGCCTGGTAGACTACACACCTTATTAAGTTGTGATTTGGGGATGGACATTTGACCTCACAGTAATCTTGACCTGGTGAAATTACTTGTATTAGCCTTGGAGATATTGTGTTCACAAGGTTCTCTGACAGACATTTGACCTCATAGTGACCTTGACCTTAGACCTTTTGATCTCAAAATCTAATCAGTTTATCTTTGTCCCCAAATGCACAAATGGTGAAAGTTTGGTGAAATTCCTTTCATTAGCCTTTGAGATATCGTGTTCACAATGTTTCGGGACGGACGCACGCGGACAGACATTTGACCTCACAGTGACCTTAGACCTTTTGATCTCAAAACCTAAACAGTTTATCTTTGTCCCAAATTGCACAAATGGTGAAAGTTTGGTGAAATTCCTTTCATCTGCCTTGGATATACTGTGTTCACAAGGTTTTCGGACAGACATTTGATCTCACAGTGACCCTGACCTTAGACCTTTTGATCTCAAAATCTAATCAGTTCATGTTTGTCCCAAAGCGCACAAATGGTGAAAGTTTGGCGAAATTCCTTTCATTAGCCTTTGAGATATCGCGTTCACAAGGTTTCGGGATGGACGCACGCACGGACAACCCGAAAACATAATGCCTCCTGCACCTTACGGTGGCGGAGGCATAAAAAAAAGAACCTGGCTCCACCCCCCGCAAGCATCATTCTCCATCTATTGCCGTTCCAGATCTATCCTTGACTTGCAAGTGACGTCAAAGCAAATTAGAAACCCGGATGTTGGCCATGTTGGTGGAAATACAAATGAGGGATCAAGCGACATTCCATACAAAACACAGTCTCGTGTGCGCAACTCTCTTTGTTTTTCCGCTGCTTTAAGTGTTCTTTTAGCTCTGCCGTATCTTTGTGCTGTATATGGTCGTGGTCACAACAGTAGTCGTGACCGTGGCGCGTTCCGATTTTTTTAGAATTCCGTCCGTGATTCAGAAACAGGGTGAGGAAACTCTGAGGCTTGGTACGGACAGGAGACAAGCACGGCCGAACAACATCGGCAGGGCTGATCTAACAGAGGCGAAAACCAAAACAGCTCGTGTTTGCAGTGATCATTTTATCTCCAGTGAGATTCAAAAGCTTTCTCGAAGAATTTTATTTCGTGTTGCTAGAATTTTGCTATAAAATGAGCGTTCTCGTGTCGTGGTTCACTCAGTCGTTGTTATAATTTTAACACGTGTATTACCATTTCGCTTCTAGGAGCACCAGCAAAATTATCCGATAGAAACAATCCAGACTGGGCTCCCAGTCAGAAAACGGGCTGTGTTTTGTCCAAGGTCGGACTTGATTCTTCGGCAGCCAAACCAGATAGAACGCGATATCTGGGTACTCGATGGTCGGTAGAAGCGTCTTATCTTCAGAAAAATCAGACTTTTTTAAATAATATGGGTCAAAACCACACATATCTATTTTCTCTTTGTATCGAATCTTCACTCAAGTGTTCAAATCGTGATAATACTGAGAAAATTCAGCATTGTTTACAGACACGCTTTCAGCAGCTGCCGTCCTAGTTGCTTTGAATATCCACCATCATGGTGGACGCTCGTGACGTAGCACATTTTGATCACATGGTTGCAAGTCATCTATAGGGTACGGTGACCAGACGGCCCAGTTTGTAAGAACTAGTGCAAATCACTGTGACTTTAGTCACACCATCTATCTAGTTCTCTTCTTATTCTCCTTGCGTTTTTTTTTTTATTTTTAAGGATGCTATTTCTCCTTCAGTTTCCAATCAACCACCACCAAATTTCACATGAAGAATACTTCTGGGCTGAATTATGTTGCTACGACCTTTGGTGCTGATCTGGATCACTGAACTGGAGTGATCCATGAAAAACTAGATTTTCTTCCCCAATCACTTATAACTGTCAATTTTCATTATTTTTTCA
The DNA here is from genome assembly GCF_027579695.1 of Neoarius graeffei. NCBI lineage: Eukaryota > Metazoa > Chordata > Actinopteri > Siluriformes > Ariidae > Neoarius > Neoarius graeffei. The sequence goes on along the minus strand of NC_083583.1, from coordinate 15,265,040 downwards.
AATTTTGTTCAGGGTGGCAGGGCGCAACTTATCCTTGACCATCAATTGACAAAAGTCAGCTAGCGCAAATTACGGTGACTTTAGTCACAGTCTCTATTTAATTATGATTACAACAGCAGTTCTGAGGTACAAATGCAATGAAATGTAAATATCAGTGCAATATTTTAGGGGCCAACCAATGTGTTTTTTTTTTCCTAGGGATAATACCAGAAGCGATTATTAGTAATCAAGGACATCGATAACCGATATTTGGGGCTGATGTTCATTTTCCTTCAATTTAATGTCTGTAGCGTGAAAATTTACAGGAATTCAGCTCCTATTCGCAAAGTGCATTAACGTTGAAAGCGAGGCGGCCTTTCGATTTCATAAAATCGGTGAAATTTAGTTCCTTCTGAAATTTGGTCATTGTGATATATGTTTATTTCTGTACTATATCACAAAATATCAGACCATTCTGTGGCTGAGAAGTTATTTAATTTGAGCGGATTCCTGAGCAAATAATGTGCATGAAATCGCTCGCTTCGCGCAGTCAAGCAGACAGAGGAAGTCCATGTGTGTGCGCGCATGCACAAGTTTACCTAGACTATGCACTGACAGTTCCATCATTCTGTCACTAAACAAACAGCTGATCACACCGAGGTGCTCGCCGAGCACCGATATTTATTAGTTTGGTCCTGCGGTTCCTTTCCTTCGTATAGAAGTATCTTGTATTGGGTCATGGTGAAGCAGGAAAAAATAGTGGAGGATTTAGGGCCACGTGGCTCCAAATTCATTAATTGTTCTATTAGGAAAAAAAAAACATTCACTTGAAAAATCTGAAAGGCAGGCTACCTTTAATATTTGAAAAAAGTAATAAAAAAAAAAAGTGTGAAAAGTACTGACGACAGTAGTCATCTCAAGGTGTGTGCGCAAGAAGACAGAGTGTGAACGAAATTATGACAACGTGCACCGAGCTTTTCCCAACTGTATAGTTCAACCCTGATATGTTCTGGATTTACTCCATATGTGGTCCAAATTTCCAGCGATCCAACACAGTGCTGTGGGGAGAACACAGAGACAGACTACAGAAGTGTTGGTTGGTTGTAACTCGATGCGTCATCAACATTTCAAGCAATCCAATAACGCATTAATCCAAAACCCTTCTATTGGCAAGGAAACAAAGTTCGAGTGCTGATTCCGATAATCAGAAAAATGCTGAATATGGGCTCTGATAATCGCTCGACCCATACAATATTTAAATAATATCGGCTGGCTTTTTTTTCATGGTATATCAGATACATTCCATTCAGCTAGCATGATACTGAACGAGTCGAAGACGAGTAGCTGAATGGAATATATCTGATATACCACGAAAGAAAGCCAGCCGATGTTTTTATTATTATGATACACTGGATGGGAAACGTCAGGTCCTTCTAGGCCTTCAGAGATGACCTAAACACATCAGCATTTCAAATGCTATATTTAATTTCTTTCATACTTTCATTATAATTACTCTCATTTTAATTTTGGACTCATTTTCTATCACATTTGCTTCAGAAATGAAAGGGTTACTGTCCTGAAAACATTAAAATCGAGTTCTCCAATGAGATTGTTTTGTTTGTCGTCTCGAGGCTGAGAAGAGTTTAGGGCAGATTCTACCATAACAGAGGCCAGTTAAGTCCCGTCTCCTTAAATTGCTGAATTGATTATTTTGATCATTCTATTAAGTTTTTCTAGTAGCGTTTGGGGTCTTGGACATTCACAGTAAATTTTAGGACAGTCATCCTGGTAACTAATTAATAAAAGCCTGACATGACAGACATGCTAAATGACAATAGAAACACATCGGTTTCTATCATCAAAATCTGACCGACAAACTAACGTCTACCATCATATTCTGACAGACGCTCTAGATGACAATAGCAACAAAACTGTTTCTGACATTATTAATCTGACAAATTTAGTAATAATATTAAATACCTCATCACTAGAACCAAATAATAAAATATTGAAATAAAAAAGATAAAAATTTATTTTCAAAATTGAAATATCAACAATAATTGTCAGAACAGTGACGATAGACACGACGGTGTCACTTTCGCGGGGAAATAACACATTGAAATGGCCTGTCGGCTGAAAGGGTCGCAAGTGGCTCTGATTTATCTCAACTTACGATAGTTTTCCTCCAGAAAACTTTAAATATGAATGCACAAATATATTCTCAATGTTTCTATCGTCAAAAATTTCTATCGTCAGGATAGCGGACAGAAAATCTTACCTTGATTTATTTGATGAAATCTAGCTGTCAGAACTCCAAGTCTTGCGCGGAAGTAAATGTCTGCTGTCACAAATCATGCGCAGTAGAATTTCCTCTTTGCGTCAGTCAACATGTGCGTGGTGAGGGCTTGAATTTTGCTATCATCAGGTGCATTTGACTGACAGACTGACGATAGCATTTTTTAAAAATAACTGTGGGCTTCTCTCGTGAACGAAATAGTTTTTTCGCTGTTAATCTATTTCAACTCTATCTGTTGACACCCGAAAATGATAAAGCCTGCTTCCACACGATAACTACCAAAGATCCATAATGACTGAGTCTATCGTCAGGTCATCTGACAGAAATTCACTGACGATAGCAACAGGGATAATGGGAGTTATGTCTGTCAGATATGTCAAAGAAATAGAACTTTATTCTTTAAAAATCTTTTATTGATATGCTCAGTGTATTTTTAAATGACGTGCTGTTTTCGAAGACCAAATACCATATTTTCAATCTTGAAAATATTACCTCACTGAAAAAAGGACAAGAAAAATTTCTTATTTTGTGGGCAAGTGGTTAATGGATCCAGTTACGGTAGAATCTGCCTTAGAGCTGCTCACTCACTGGTTAGGACTTCATTGCTGGGATGGAAGGCCATGGCAGTGTATGTTTATGTAGGAAGTGACGGATGAATCAACCAATCAGATTTTGATTTACAGTGGGAGGGACCAAAAATACACTACCGTTCAAAAGTTTGGGGTCACCCAGGCAATTTTGTGTTTTCCATGAAAAGTCACACTTTTATTTCCCACCATAAGTTGTAAAATGAATAGAAAATATAGTCGAGACATTTTTCTGGCCATTTTGAGCATTTAATCGACCCCACAAATGTGATGCTCCAGAAACTCCATCTGCTCAAAGGAAGGTCAGTTTTATAGCTTCTCTAAAGAGCTCAACTGTTTTCAGCTGTGCTAACATGATTGTACAAGGGTTTTCTAATCATCCATTAGCCTTCTGAGGCAATGAGCAAACACATTGTACCATTAGAACACTGGAGTGAGAGTTGCTGGAAATGGGCCTCTATACACCTATGGAGATATTGCACCAAAAACCAGACATTTGCAGCTAGAATAGTCATTTACCACATTAGCAATGTATAGAGTGGATTTCTGATTAGTTTAAAGTGATCTTCATTGGAAAGAACAGTGCTTTTCTTTCAAACATAAGGACATTTCAAAGTGACCCCAAACTTTTGAACGGTAGTGTATATCGCCCTAGACCTTCTTGAAGGCCAACGTGAGCTTAACCGCGAGTCAGTGCAGCAGTGAAGTCACCTTCCAGCTGGTGTAGCGTTCATCAGTAGTGTTAGCGAATGCTAATAAAGCGGTCAAGCCAGTGCTATCGAGAGCAAATACCACAGGCTAACGACCGAGAAACTAAGATTTCCATCTCCAGACTCTTCTTCCACGCTCGCTAAAGTATTTTTCACTCAGACTTAAGTACTCATTTCCATCTGTAATTTACTTAATTATTTTTAAAATCAACATCGACAGCTACACACAACGGCGCGACCTGGCAGCCTGCCGCTAATCCCTTGCAAAATCCTTTGCCCTGTTGCATTTTGGTGTCTGGCTAAGTTTTGGCTGAGCTCAAGTCCCAGCTCTAATAGTAACGGTTCGCTACTGCTTATACATATGTGAATATCTAATGAAGTTTTGGTAGCCTTTCGGGTGTTCAATGCGTCTCTCTCTTTTCTGGCAAACAAAGAAATGCATGCGCAGCAGAAAACTCTCTCACTGGATATTCGCATCAGCTCCAACATATGAAATCATGTTGTCTTGACAACCATGCGATATCGTAAACCATATTCAACACTCATTCTCCATTGGGTACAGTGATGTAATACGCGTAGGATAAGCGATATGCTAAAAATATTGCATGCTACCAAACCAAACGAATGAAACCCGCTAGAAGGGAATAGAACATGTTTTTATTCCATGGAAAAAGTGTCCTGTACAGATAATAATTCCGCATAATTGAGGTCTGTCAAGACAGACCCACAGTACTTGATTTTTTGAAAACGGTTCATTTTCAGAAGCATCAGCAAAAAACAAGCACATGACTGTTACCTCCTGACAGGGCTGACATTTACAGCAACACTGCTGGAAGCACCAAGACACAAGATCTTCAGTGATGTGGGCAGACACACGGCGAGTCCTTAAAGGAACCGAGTACAATGGTAAGCCATATCAAAGTGCTCGAACGACACCCCGCCACCGGATCTCGCCGCTACACTTTCCACCCACACACAGTGTCGCAGAGATACAGATCTGCCCGCTTCCGCAACAAGGGGGGGGGGGGGGGGAGAACCCCCCCACAAACTTCAAACGCGCAGAAGCATCCTGGTGGACCCGACGCTGGCTCAGCTGGAGAAAGTCGATCAAATGCGGCACATGCCGAGCAGACGGCCTCCTTCTTCTCCGGCATGTTTTCCAGAGGAGGAACAGATGAGAGGAAGCTGGAAGCAGCAGGCCATAACTACCTCCCTCGAGCAGACTAAAGCAGGTGGAGGCCTTCAGTTCCTGTACACACCCAGAGCTGGGAATGTGTACGACCTTCTTCTGTGTCCCTCCTGAAACGCAGGCAGGCTAGTGAACACGAGCATACATACTCGAGTGAGGGTTTTAAAAAAAATAATAAAAAAAAGAAGTGCTGACTCAATCAGAGGTAGTGTGCCTACGGTGGAGAGGGAAAAAAAAAAAAGGCAAATACTTAAGGTAAATACTGTACATGCAGTGAATGTTGACGAGGCTCCTTTATAAAGCTGAGGCTTTGAGGATCGCGGCGCGGCGGGCACACTGCGGGCAACTGTTCAACATCAAGAACAAGCCGACACCATACTGCTGCATCACTGGAGCTGTGATGCTAAAAACATACGTACATCGAGTGCAAAATACAAACTTGACAACAACACTGCCAAGAACGATTTCACGTCCTAATCAACGGCGTAATTATTTGAAAACGTGGTCAGGGATGGACACCAGGTCAGTAAAACCTCCACTATGGTGAACTAGTTAAACGCTTTAACCCAGATTACAGATGCATAAATACCAATAACCAAGTATTGGTTAACCTTTTTTTTTTTTAAAGTGCCATTCCACCATTGGATGTATTTTTTTGGCATAAAATACAATACATTTTATGACATGACTAAACAGAGAAATCTTTTAGCTTCAAAATGATATATCAAACATAATTTTTTGACAACGACAAGTATATTAATTTTGCGACCAAAGTCACCTACCCTTTTAATTTCCGCGCGTGATGTCATCGGCAGGTTCCCCTTCTTGTGTACCACGTCACGTGTGACGTGGCACAGATTATCAGCAATGGCGGATAGAACGCGATTGTCAGCTTCGGAAAAGAAGCGAAGGAAAATAGCAAGTGATGCCCAAAGGAGACGGTCGATGGTGAATATCGGCACAGCAATCGACAAGTGGAAATCGCGTTCTATCCGCCATTGCTGATAATCTGTGCCACGTCGTACACAAGAAGGGGAACCTGCCGATGACATCACGTTTCACTACCGCGCGGAAATTAAAAGGGTAGGTGACTTTGGTCGCAAAATTAATATACTTCTTGTCAAAAAATGATGTTTGATATATCATTTTGAAGCTAAAAGATTTCTCTGTCTAGTCATGTTGTCATAAAATATATTGTATTTTATGCCAAAGAATACATCCGATGGTGGAATGGCACTTTAAGCACTCGCCAAGCTTGGCGAACGTCTCTCAGGAAGCACTCGCCAAACCTGTTGAACACTCTCCATGTGCGTCAGGCCCGTACATGACGATCATTTACAGAGACAGATATTTACCATTATCAACTTAAGCCTAGGTCACAACCAGATGTACGATTTTTTTGGCCGTGCGATTTTTGGCGTTTCCCCAAATCGCTGCGTTTTTTTTGTTCGTGGATGGAGAAAGACGCACGTTGGCCGTAAGTTTGTCTTGCAACCTGAAAAAACCGTAAGCGCCCGTGGAGTTTGTTTGACATGACAAAGAACCTCTGCGGCCGGTCTGCGGCTCGAAAATCAGCATGTCACACGCGCGCCCTCCGTGCGTTTCTTGCGTTTTTTGCACGTAGACCGGCCGTAGGAGCACGTACGGCCGGTTGTGACCGAGGCTTTATAGGAAGTGCTATATGGGCTTTCATTTGGCACCATGACCTTTGACCTTGAAAAGTCAAACTCAAGGTCATGGATTTTCATCGCTCTACAACCTGACAGCTGATGATTGAGAAATATTACCATTATCAACATATAGGTATAAAACAAGTGCTGCTGGGCGAGGTTCGTTTTGCCTGGCAACACTTGTTTTGTCTTTCGTCTGTTTTTGATTTCCAGTTCAACTTTGGTCGTTTTTTGCAACGCTGAAAGCCGACGCCTCGGAAAGAAAGTCCGTAATCGCCCACGGGCATTACGGGAAAATTCTGCCCACCGAGGAACCAACCAAGCCGCCTTCCTCTTCGACACTAGATTTACATCACATGGTATCGGATCCTACAAAATAGAGTATATGGTACAAGTACAGGATCCGATGAGGAGTGTTATATAGAATAAGTACCTGATGCCAGTATTGCAGTGTCCGAAATCTATGACTATTTGCTGCGTCCGAAATCACTCACTCGTTCACTACTCCCTACGCACCATCTAGGGAATTCTATATAGAGGACAAAATAGTCAGCTCATTGGTAAAATGGGGAAAAAAAAGAAACGCTTTCGGACACTACTCCTCCGCGCCGGTATTTACGTCATTACCGTTGCACAATTAAAACATGCCAGATCAGTCGGCTGGTTGGTTTTCAAAATAATAAACACAAGCATGTGTTTTTGTGATAAATCCATATTATCCTGAGCGCATTTCCCACATTAATCAATACAAAGTACCTGCAGCTTTCAGCTCTTTTAAATCAAGCCTGAATCCTTTCTCTCTTCTTCGCCGCTGCCTTTTATTAAATCACATTTGAGGCTTTTGATTAATTCCTCGCTCTGCACTCTAGCTTTTATTCGTGTATTTCATCTCATTATCTCTAGCCGCTTTATCCTGTTCTACAGGGTCGCAGGCAAGCTGGAGCCTATCCCAGCTGACTACGGGCGAAAGGCGGGGTACACCCTGGACAAGTCGCCAGGTCATCACAGGGCTGACACATAGACACAGACAACCATTCACACTCACACCTACGCTCAATTTAGAGTCACCAGTTAACCTAACCTGCATGTCTTTGGACTGTGGGGGAAACCGGAGCACCCGGAGGAAACCCACACGGACACGGGGAGTACATGCAAACTCCGCACAGAAAGGCCCTCGCCGGCCACGGGGCTCGAACCCGGACCTTCTTGCTGTGAGGCGACAGCGCTAACCACTACACCACCGTGCCGCCATTCGTGTATTTTATCTGTCTTATTCTATTTTAGCTTATTTTTTATTCTCTTTCTATTTTTAATTGCACTTGAATATCCGTTTATAATGTGTTTCTTCCTCCGTCCATTCACCCCAACACACTTATATGTCCGGCGCGACCGCAACGCATGATGGGATATATTGCTTTGGTTAGTGACCATCGGTTGTACACTACTTTTCATGATGCATCGTGGGATACTTTGAGTGCAGGGTTTTTTCTAGAAAAATTTAGTATGAGGGCGCTCACCATGGAGAGGGAACAGGGGGGGTTGGGGTGCCGCCGGTTGTCCGTCCCCCCCTCCGCCGTGCGAAGCCTTTGAAAAATTGAGGCTCCAATGGGACGTTCTGAGGCTATCTGAGAGGGAAATTGTAACAAATTGTCTGTCAACATTGAAAAAGAAAGAAGTAATCATCTTCTGCCCCGGACAGTCTTTGGCTTCCGTTTCGTGCCGCGGGATGACATCTTTAAATGCCCAAGTGTCAACAAAAACAACTCGCGAACTACTTGTCAAAAGCTCCCGCGCCAGTGGGTGAAAGGTCATTCAGTCTCGAGAAATCTCGCTCTACAAGTCAGCTGACCTTGTATGTAACCCATGTCAAATCTCGCGAGAGCAGCCGCGACAAGTAAACAACTAAACAACATGGCGCCTCGGTCTGGAAAACGCCAATTCGGATCGTTTTTGCACCGTCTGGCGGTGTATCTACTATGATTGGAATATTTTCGGAGTAATTATAACGTATTTGATGATCAGACACGTTGTCACGTGGTGTTGCTGGGATGTTTTCACGGAGAAAAGATCGTTTTGAGAAAGATTGCATGTTGTGCAGTAGCATATAAGTGCATGGCCTAAGTGTGACTTGGGGTTCAATCGGCATTTCGGTAAGGGGGCGCACTCCGAGTGTAAGAGGGCACAGCGCCCCTGTTCCCCGGTTTAGACAAAAGCCTGGAGTGCACTATATTGGGTGTAATAATGCTCACTATACTGTACATTCAGACAAAATGGCAAACTCACTATATAGTCCACTATATAGTGAGTGATTTCAGACACAGACATGCGACTATTTTTGTAAATCTTTTGGCTCAAATATTAAATGTCCGGGTTACGCACATGACACCAGATTTTCACGGTTTTTAATGTGGCCTCCTGCACAGCACAGTGCAAGATTTATCTCCCCTTATGAGATATATACACACACACACACACACACCAGGATACTATAACTATTATCATCCATATTTAAATTTTTCCTTGCACTTTTAAAGTGTGAGTGGCACGTCTCAAAGTAGTAACCCCTCATCATAGAAAGGGCCACCAGCTGACCGAAACAGAGACTGATAGAACCATCCGCAGTGTCCTTACCGTCCTCGGTTTCTTGCCACACGATGCCCTCCAGATTGACGCTCGTTCCGGGCTCGCAGGGCCCCAGGCACTCGGGTTCTGTGCTCAGCGCCACGTCGGAGGTGTTGACCGCCACCGAGCGCGTCCGCACCATCAGCTGCTCACACGGCGAGGCGATATCGCTGTTACCCACCGAGGCTAAAAGGTGGAGCGGAGGCGGGGCCGGTGTAGAGACCGGAGACTCCATCTGCATAACGAGGGAAAGAGAAAGAAGAAAAGTCCAGTTAGTCTGAGAAGACCAAGAGTATTTGGATGAAAAATGACCATGTTGATCCTCAATTTAACCATTTGGGGTTGAGAGCTTCGCCAGCAAAGCCTGACAGATTTAGAATGAGTAGGTCATGGATTTATATTAATATCTTAACGAGTTTATTTATTTTTTAATCATACAAGCATGATAAACATAGACAGAAACTTTATACTTTACAATTTCCTATGTGTCCACTGCCAAATATGATTATATTTTTAAATGACCTATAAAACTTGTCAGCTTATTCAGTCACACCGAAGTCGGAGCGCTGAGCACCCACGTACACGTTCATAAAAGACTATTCACATGGCAACTGCATGATGATCACTTTCACTCTTGGTTTTGATTGGTTTCTCTTTCGCGGTGGGAGCGCACACCGTAAACAGGATAAAATCGGTCAGCCATAGTTTAGGCTACCTGTTTGGAGGTAAAACTTGTTGCAAGATGGCACGCGGATTTTATGCGCTTCGGATGATTCAGGACAGCGATTCAATTCAATCTCGAGAACTGTGACACTAATGATGAGCGTTGCCTTTTTTTTTTTTAAACTTCGACTTGATCCAGCCGAACATCAACTCAAGTGTAAATATTTCTTCCATTTCTGATGAGCAGATCGGTTGATTTGCGTGTGCTGTAGTGCATACACAGGAAAAATGACTGAGCAGTTTTTCTAAAGTTAAAAGTATTTTCCTCAAAAATAGTTAATTTTGCTCTATTTTGAGTTTAAAGAGGAAAATTTGCAGTTGGAGTGGGAGCAAACTTACAGAGTAACTGTGTAATACAGTAGGTTGTGGCTCTGAACTGAGTAAAATAGTACAAGAGTTAATTTCAAGACACACTGGATAGATTCAAATACCAAAATAAAGTCAAATACCAGATAAATGAAGCTGTTGTAAAAAGCAGTTTTAGAACTGTGTTGGAATGTCTGAGAAAACATGACCTTACCCATTGTGATGAACCATTTTGATCACTTGACCTGATGGGATTAAAAGCTGGGAGGGGTTTTCACTCTTCTCATTGAATGGAATGGAATTTTTTACTCTTCTCATTGAATATCCCTCCAACTGCCAACCCTTTATCCCAAAACAATAGGACATAAATTTTTTGATGGCCACTTAATTGTCCAAATCAATGGAGCAGATTTAAGTTTTTGTGCTTGATCCATTCCTAAGACTGAACAGAATCACCTCAAGCGACCAAAACAGTTATTCACAATAGGTAAGGTCATGGGTTTTTTTCCCCCCACACATTCCAACACCGGGCGGCACGGTGGTGTCGTGGTTAGCGCTGTTGCCTCACAGCAAGAAGGTACAGGTTCGAGCCCCGTGGCCGGCGAGGGCCTTTCTGTATGGAGTTTGCATGTTCTCCCCGTGTCCGCGTGGGTTTCCTCCGGGTGCTCCGGTTTCCCCCACAGTCCAAAGACATGCAGGTTAGGTTAACTGGTGACTCTAAATTGAGCGTAGGTGTGAATGTGAGTGTGAATGGTTGTCTGTGTCTATGTGTCAGCCCTGTGATGACCTGGCGACTTGTCCAGGGTGTACCCCGCCTTTCGCCCGTAGTCAGCTGGGATAGGCTCCAGCTTGCCTGCGACCCTGTAGAACAGAATAAAGCGGCTAGAGATGAGATTCCAACACCGCTCTAAAGCTGATTTTTACAATCTCTTCATTTATCTGGTTTTTTTTTAAAGTACAATCATGATATACATAGCTGAACTTGTGCTGAATACAAAAAAAAGTCATATGACTGAAAATACTGCTTAGATTTGTTGAAATTGACAATCAGAGAATGCCAAGAAAATACCCTCAGACCCCAGAGGGTTTAAAAGAAAAAAAAAAAAAAGGGTAGTACATGGAAATCTAAAAGTATTTTAACATCCATCCTTGCGAGCCAAAAAGAACAGAAGACGTGGCTGTTTAATACAGTAAAAATTAAACTGGAAAGCCTTCACGGGATTAAATTTGTGCACAACAGAGGAAAGAAGAAAATAAAATGAAAACAACTTCAGCACAAAAGCATGATGTTAAGGTGAGTTCATGTCTCAGGGGTCGGGTGGATTTCTGGCTGTGATAAGAGGAAAGCCAAAAGGAGAGTCACGGAGAGAAAAAAGGGCCTCGTTCACCCTCGGAGAAACGCGATGGCGTAATCACCACGCTGGAGTGAAATCATAACAGGCTCAAAATTTCCATTACTTTCTTTGAGCCTGGGTGCGGAACATGAAGCCAAGGCGAAAATCTAATGTCGTCTTAACCACTTGGTGATTTATGATCTCTGTGACTTGCCAAAGCAGTGGCTGGTGTGTGAACAGCACAGGCGAGTCATCATCCAACTGTCAAGATCTACAGCACGTGCAGAAAATAAGACCTGCTATACATTCCCCCCCGCGTTGCTGCGGTGCGCGAGCAACGGGACATCACTACCGCACCAGACAGAGCGCAAGGTGGGGGCGGGGCAAAATGACTGGCCGTAGATTCTATCAAAAGTTCGATCTAAATTGACCGTGGTTGCAAAATATTGGCCAAAAATACGCAAACACTACGAAATATGAAAGTAAGATGAAAAAGAAACATTCTATTGCCTTATACTGCAAGACGAAAACAAAATAAAACTGTCAAAACTCACCTTTTCAGCGATAACGTCCGAACAGATCACCCGCGTAACAGAAAAACCGCAAATAGAAGCACGATCAACTTCTAACTGTTGGAGTGGAAAATTCCATCCTACACATGCAAATTGTTAATGTGTGTCCTTCCCCGCACACAAATAACACGCTACGGTAAAAAATCGACCATGACTCATTTTATAGCTCAGAAATTCATACAAGACCAGCTACCATCGTAACATATTCTCTAAGAAACGTATTCTATACCTAACTTTCAGCTTTCGTTTTAAAAAACAAAATCGCAGATTTATAACAATTTTTATACGGCGTAGTGATTTTAAGTTCCTACTTTTGGTGAGGTAGTGACCTCGACCCTGAGGCTTTCCGTTTCGATCAAAACACACAATCATATTGGTTTTGGGTCTGCGGAAAATGGAGTTATGACAGTGATCAAATATTTTGCATGATGTTTTATTACGGTTATGATTATTCTGTGAGCGCACCGATCCTTAGGTGTATAAAGTTACAACTTAAAATACAATCAGTGATAACTGTAGACTTTTCAGTGGACTACAACCTTTTTAATGGAATGCGATGTAGTCAACGATTTATCATGTCCCAGATCAAGCCGCCATTTTTCCACAAATTTGCAGAATTTTTGCCAAATTCTGAACAGAGTATTCACATCAAAGATTTAGTTTTATCTGTATTATTTCTTTCATCATTTTATTTCAAATTAAAACCAACATCACCATTCAAAACCATAGAGTTTACTGACTGTGAGTATATTTATTGGGGGACCCCCACAGCACCCAGTTTCTGAGACAGACCCATATCCTACGATATTTATTCCATTTGGAGTGTTTGATACATCTATTCACATTGCGAATGTAAGGGGTGTTCACACGGCAACTTTTACTCCGGTGTAGCACCGGGGCTGCCCCGGTAGAGCGTTCACACGGTACAAAGTTATACCGGTGTAGCCCCTGAAAGCTGCTTAAACCGGTGCAAATCTAACCCTGCTCGGGAGGTGGTTTAAGAAATTTACTCCGGAGTAAATGCTAGTTTGCGGGGCAGCACCGATATAAAATGGGACGTCTGAACGCTACAGGGGTAGACTCGCTACGCGTCAGGAGAGTTGATTACATACGGGCATTGCATAATTTGCATCCTGGTATTTTGCGCTTCCAAAATGGCGAATATCAACAACAACAGAACTGCGTGTCTTCCAGTGTTGCCAGATTGGGCGGTTTTAAGTGCATTTTGGCGGCTTTGAACATATTTTGGGCTGGAAAACGTCAGCAGTATCTGGCAACGCTGGTGTCTTCATCCACGTCGTTTTCCCGGCGCTTGGTGATGCCATGACAACCGGGAAAAGGAAGTACATTTTCACGCATGCGCATATTTCATTTCCGCATTATTACTATCGTATAGCACGGTCGCAAAAACTGCCGTGTGAACGCAAGTGGGGCTGCACCGGTGCTAACACGCTTCTCTCTAGTAAGCAGGTTTGTGACGTGTGAACGCTCCACAAAATTTACACCGGTGTAAGATATATCGCAACAAAATATACAGTATCGGTGCAGCATCGATGCAAATATGTGCCGTGTGAACACCCCTGTATTTTCACGAAGATCAGAAATGTTCTTCAGGATGTTTATAAAGATGCGTCTGTGTTTCTGTTTACAGCCGAGTGACTGAATATACACGCATTGGGGTAAAAAATATTTCAGGGAAAAGTCACAAGTTAGCATTCTATCTGGACTTTTAAGGAGTACAAAAAAGCATCTGAACTCCAGCCCAGACGCTTCGTTAGCGCTAATTAGCATACATCATCTCTCTCTGCATCACTATGTACATCACGAGAACTGCCTGACCTTTTATCACCATTCATCAGTTCAGAATATTCTATTACAAAATAAACAACGGGATCAATGGCACCAAATTCCACACGAGAATAATAACGACTAGCGTGAGTGAGTGATTTTTTTTAAAGCCATGTCAGCACCTAAGGTGATTTCATGGTAAGAGCATTTCTAAAAAAGGCACCATTTCTTCATAAATAAATAATTAAAACAAATAAAAAGTTACATCAATAAATGACTAAAGAAGATGTTTCAGATACGCGTGTGATAAAACTCTTAAACTTTTTTCATCCTGGCACCTTGTTAAAAACATCCAAAGTACTTTGAGAATAAAATTGTTCCCTTGTGGATTTTTAGACCACAACGACAAAGTAAAATATGCTTGACTGTCAGAGAAACCACACAGAAACAGCATGATGGTGGTTCTTCACTCTTTGCTAAAAGACCATGGGTGAGCCTTGAATTACCAAGAACAACTAGAAAAAGAACTAGAAGAAGAGCTGGCAGAAGAACAAGAAAAACTAGAAAGAGAGGTAGAAGAAGAGGTGCTGGAACAAGAGCTAAAAGTAGAACGAGAAAAAGAGCTGGACGAGCTCGAAGTAGAACTAGAAAAAGAGCTAGCAGAAGAGGAGGAGCAAGAGCAACAAGAAGAGCTAGAGGAAGAAGCACTAGCAGAAGAGCAACAAGAGGAGCGAGAGGAAGAACAAGAAGAACCAGAAAGAGAGCTAGAACAAGAGCTAAAAGTAGAGCTAGAAGAGGAAAAAGAAGAGCTGGACCAAGAACTAACAGAAGAGGAGGAGCTAGAAGAACAAGAGCGAGCAGAAGAACAAGAAGAGAGTGAACAAGAGCTAAAAGCAGAACTAGAAAAAGAGCTAGAACAACAAGAAAATCTAGAGGAAGAAGTAAACTAGAAAAAGAGCTAGCAGAACAACAAGAAGAGCTAGAAGAGGAGTGAAAAGTCGAACTAGAACAGGAGCAAGAAGAGAATAGCTCGAGAAACTAGCAGAAGAAGAGCTATAAGTCGAGCTAGAACAAGAACTAGAAGAGCTAGCAGGAGAAGAAAAGCAAGAAAAAAGAGCTAGAAGTGCTAAAAGAACAGAAGAAGAAGAGAAGCTCAAAGTAGCGCTAGAACAGGAGAGAGAAGAAGGGCTAGCAGAACAACAAGAGTAGCTAGAAGTAGAACTAGAGCAGCAGCTAGAAGAAGAGTTTGCAGAAGAAGAAGAGCTAGAACAACAAGTCTACTGTTTCTTTCCACGATATTTTAATTAAATTTTATTAGCTTTGCCATCGTGAGATATATCTGGACATACATTATGGCTAGGAAACCACAACAGCTTGCGCCAGTTACAGTGGCCCCATTGTACTTAACCTGCGTGTCTTTGGACTGTGGGGGAAACCGGGGCACCCGGAGGAAACCCACGCACACACGGGGAGGAGAACATGCAAACTCCACACAGAAAGGCCTCCGTCGGCCACTGGGCTCAAACCAAGAACCTTCTTGCTGGGAGGCGACAGCGCTAACCACGACACCACCGTGCCGCCCAATTTATATCCATCTGAGACGGAGCCAACATGATTTGCAAAGCTTGTAAAAACAAAAAGTATGTTAACCCCACTAACCCGACACGACACCGAAGAGTACATTGAAGAAGAAGAAGAAGAAACCTTTATTTGTCACATGCACACTTCAAGCACAGTGAAATTCATCCTCTGCATTTAACCCATCTGAAGCAGTGAACACACGCACACTACAGCGCCCGGGGAGCAGTCAGGGGTTCGGTACCTTGCTCAAGGGCACCTCAGCCCAAGGCCGCCCACGTCAACCTAACCGCATGCCTTTGGACTGTGGGGGAAACCGGAGCACCCGGAGGAAACCCACGCAGACACGGGGGAAACATGCAAACTCCGCACAGAAAGGCTCTCGTCGGCCGCTGGGTTCGAACCCGGACCTTCTTGCTGTGAGGCGACAGTGCTAACCACCACACCACCGTGCCGTCCGATACTAGGGGTGGGTATTGCCAAGGACCTCACGATACGATACGCATCACGATACTTGAGTCACGATACGATACGCATCACGATACTTGAGTCATGATACGATACTGCGATATATTGCGATATTCTACATAGTTCACTGAAAAATGTAAATGCATTATGCATCTTAAAATCCGAGTTGTATGTACATCAGATGATAGTGATAATTCATGGGACAAACTGAGTCAAAACAATGTAATTCTAATTATCCATGCCATTTTATTGTAACTACACAAGCGCAAGTTACAACATATTTGCAGGAACAACACACTGTCTGGAACACAGTGAAAAGTGCAGCGGGCATCTTGGTCTCCCTGAGCACAATTATGAAACAAAGTGCAGTGTGGGTCAGCGTCCACACACTGAAACTGAACTGAAACCTCAGTGAATCATGTTTCTTCTGAACTTTGAGTAAATACTCAAAATAAAATGCAGCGTCTCACACACACTAAAATTGAAAATGCAAAATAAAGTGCAGCTCCTTGCCTTTGGTCTTAAATGACAAAATTAAGTTCACAGTTACAGTAAGTCACACATCACTGAAGTAGACGGGAGGACTTTGGCGCTGTCCAGTGTAGTTTGCTTCGGGTCGGGTTTCGGTGGCTCCGGCTGAGCTAATATGTCGGGGTGGTGTCGTGCTAAGTAAGTTCGCAAGTTTGTTGTGTTACCTGAATATCTAATTGGAGTGAAACAGGTTTTGCAGAGTGCGTACTCTTTGTCCAGCTCACTGTTTTTTTTCTCCTTTCCTTTGGAATCCAAAGTGCCTCCAAACATCTGCCTTAAAGTTCGGCGGCGTCTCTAGGTTTACATTAACAGCCATGCTTGCTTGTTTTTTTTTTCCTCACTGCAACCACCGGGAAAAAAAGAGAAAATGAAGAGTGCCTTGCAGTGAGGTAGCGGCACAGCGACACCTCGCAGAGCGGAGGTGCGGAAGTCGTACTGGATTTACAACCCGTCTGAAACATGATTTATTATTTGAAAAAATATCGATATTCAAATTTTGAGTATTGATATTGAATCAGAAGACAAAGTATTGCGATATATCGCCGTATCGATAATTTTGCCCACCCCTATCCGATACCGTGGTAAATGATGGGTAAAGTGAGCAGAACTAGCGAAGACGGATATAAACAACACAACTCTCACAATCCGCAACCAAACCGTAGTCCATAGTTGACGGACACCAAGAGTCCAACATCAGCACTCTGAGTGCTACAGGAGTCACGAGCGAAGTGATGCAACCGATTACACAAAACAACCAGCCGTGCGGGATCCTGCCACTGAAAACTGATGCAGCTGACAATAAACAATCACGAGTCGAACATGAGATTTGGGTGAGTTAACATCAATTCAACACGCGTTATAAATAAGCTTTTAGCTAATTACAGAGACGAAGACTGCTGAACACACCGAGTTTCCACGGCTATACACCGCGAACACGTTTATTTCCGATCGCCTTACAGCCGTCGCCGTTTCAAGTCCGTCTTATCTCAAACGGAGGTGCGATATGCGCGTCCCAGGCGGGAACACTTTTCAGATGTCGCCCTCTGTTTCGGTTTACGTCCATGTCGCCCTGGAGAACGGCGTCACCTCACTGAGAGTCGTCTGCAGCTCGGATGTGAGACGGCTCTCACACAGCTACAGGTTTGACCGTGTTTCAAAAGCGTGTGATGCCAAACCGTTTTGTTTTGCAGTAAACCAAATTAAACGAGTTTCTGGTTTCTTGCCTCACGTCCCTGGCTGACTGTTCAATAACAATCGATATCGCAGGACGCTGAACGTCTACGTCTCATTTTAAGCGCAGCATTGTTACCTTCGACATTCGTTATAAAGTCATCGCGCATCAGCGCTCAGGTAAACAACATGCAGAGTAAGGATGGGAATACATCACGACGCGTCAACAGTAATGACTAACACGTACGCGCACAGTAACCATGAGCACCACTTTGGAAAAAGAGCTTATTAAATAATCAGATATTTTTATTTACAGACCCCTTGCGCTGACATCACACTTATGTTAGCGACCGTTGCTACCCTTGTCCTGGGGGACAAGCGAACTTTGTTTACAGACTGAAGACAAACGATATTGAAGATGTCAGATGTTTGTAGTTCGAAGAAAACTACAGCTTTACTACCGGATTACCCAAGTCAGAAAGAAGCAAAGGATAGATATACGCGGAAATTAGAGTTTATTAGCGTACAGAATTCCTCGCAACGACTGGAGTGATGTAGCTTAGTGGTACCTACAGTACACAGATGTTGGAATGTACCTTCTCGCTGCATTTTCTCGGTTTTAATTAAAAACAAACAAACAAAAACCCCAATCGTTTGCTGGAAGAGAAGAGCAGGAAGGATTGAGAATTGAGCGGCTGTGGTTTGATACGAAAACTTGTAGTGTCCCAGGAACCACTGCAAAGATGTGTACAAAAAGCCCCAAAATTCCTCCTTACCCGGACAAAAACGATATAGGATTTATCTGGTAGTGTCCTGATCCCCCAGATCTGTTTGCACCACCAGGTAGTCTGAGATGTCGGGGAACTCAACAAACTCGTAGGAAAAATCCTTCTTTGTGAACGTGTAAGGATCTATCCCATCGCAAAGAGCAACTTTCTGAAGGTATCTTGACCGTGCATTGGCCTCTAAACTGCGAAAACATTCAGAGACGGTTTCATTAGCTCTTTACGTAACGGCAGTCGACCTGCTCTGCCTGACCACCACTTCATTCACAGGAAGTAAACTCGCAAGCAAAAGTCACGTGACTGAACACAACCTAATACTATTCCAGGTTAACCACTCGACTGGAAAACGTTTAACTTTCAACGTGGATTGTCAGTGAAGAAAATGGCAAGATGGTGGCCGCATACTGCGACTGTACGGCAGGCCTTGGAGAGAGCGGTTCTTACATAGCGTCGCTGTTGGAGTGAAACAAAGGGATTCGCTGACAGTTACAGGTAAAAAGGCAAACTGGGTTCTTCATACTGCTGTGGGAAAAAAAACAACAACTCATACTTCCAGATCAGAAAGATTTCCTTTCTAAAGAAACATCCAAATCAAGTTCCTGAGCCACACTCAAGATCAAGACCAAGTTCCAGGCAAATGGTAATACCGGTTTTCTTGATTTCAACAATTGGCCACTCTTCTTGTTTGCGAGTTTGAAATCCAAATCACTCCTGTACTCCTTTTGGGTAGCGATTTTCATGAAACTGCATATGACCCCTGTGCAGTCGCATCCACGGGAGGTGGCGCCACCTGGTGAACAACACTTGTTGAATATGTCTTTAGAGTCTTCTGGGTGAGATTCAGCGAAAATGTCCCAGCCGTTTACAAAGAGTAGCGTTTAATGTGACGAGTCACACACAAATTTCAAACACCCATAAAAATCGCAAATATGACAGGTGGCGCTACTGTCTTGACAAATTATATACAACCCCGATTCCAAAAAAGTTGGGACAAAGTACAAATTGTAAATAAAAACGGGATGCAATAATTTACAAATCTCTAAAACTGATATTGTATTCACAATAGAACATAGACAACATATCAAATGTCGAAAGTGAGACATTTTGAAATTTCATGCCAAATATTGGCTCATTTGAAATTTCATGACAGCAACACATCTCAAAAAAGTTGGGACAGGGGCAATAAGAGGCTGGAAAAGTTAAAGGTACAAAAAAGGAACAGCTGGAGGACCAAATTGCAACTCATTAGGTCAATTGGCAATAGGTCATTAACATGACTGGGTATAAAAAGAGTATCTTGGAGTGGCAGCGGCTCTCAGAAGTAAAGATGGGAAGAGGATCACCAATCCCCCTAATTCTACACCGACAAATAGTGGAGCAATATCAGAAAGGAGTTCGACAGTGTAAAATTGCAAAGAGTTTGAACATAACATCATCTACAGTGCATAATATCATCAAAAGATTCAGAGAATCTGGAAGAATCTCTGTGCGTAAGGGTCAAGGCCGGAAAACCATACTGGGTGCCCGTGATCTTCGGGCCCTTAGACGGCACTGCATCACATACAGGCATGCTTCTGTATTGGAAATCACAAAATGGGCTCAGGAATATTTCCAGAGAACATTATCTGTGAACACAATTCACCGTGCCATCCGCCGTTGCCAGCTAAAACTCTATAGTTCAAAGAAGAAGCCGTATCTAAATATGATCCAGAAGCGCAGACGTCTTCTCTGGGCCAAGGCTCATTTAAAATGGACTGTGGCAAAGTGGAAAACTGTTCTGTGGTCAGACGAATCAAAATTTGAAGTTCTTTATGGAAATCGGGGACGCCGTGTCATTCGGACTAAAGAGGAGAAGGACGACCCAAGTTGTTATCAGCGCTCAGTTCAGAAGCCTGCATCTCTGATGGTATGGGGTTGCATTAGTGCGTGTGGCATGGGCAGCTTACACATCTGGAAAGACACCATCAATGCTGAAAGGTATATCCAGGTTCTAGAGCAACATATGCTCCCATCCAGACGACGTCTCTTTCAGGGAAGACCTTGCATTTTCCAACATGACAATGCCAAACCACATACTGCATCAATTACAGCATCATGGCTGCGTAGAAGAAGGGTCCAGGTACTGAACTGGCCAGCCTGCAGTCCAGCTCTTTCACCCATAGAAAACATTTGGCGCATCATGAAATGGAAGAAACGACAAAAAAGACCTAAGACAGTTGAGCAACTAGAATCCTACATTAGACAAGAATGGGTTAACATTCCTATCCCTAAACTTGAGCAACTTGTCTCCTCAGTCCCCAGACGTTTACAGACTGTTGTAAAGAGAAAAGGGGATGTCTCACAGTGGGAAACATGGCCTTGTCCCAACTTTTTTGAGATGTGTTGTTGTCATGAAATTTAAAATCACCTAATTTTTCTCTTTAAATGATACATTTTCTCAGTTTAAACATTTGATATGTCATCTATGTTCTATTCTGAATAAAATATGGAATTTTGAAACTTCCACATCATTGCATTCTGTTTTTATTTACAATTTGTACTTTGTCCCAACTTTTTTGGAATTGGGGTTGTACAAACCAACCTGAGGAACATTCCATACAAGTTTGATCAAAATCCGATCACTCCTGTAGGAACGGTAGCGATTTTCGTGAAACTGCATATGATCCCTGGGCAGTCGCATTCACAGTAGGTGGCGCCACCTGGTGAACAACACTTGTTGAATATGTCTTTAAAGTCTTCTGGATGAAATTCAGCGAAAACGTCCCAGCCGTTTATGAAGAGTAGCGTTTAATGTAACGAGTCACACAAAAATTTCAAACGCCCATAAAAATCGTAAATATGACAAGCGGCACCACCGTCTTGACAACTTTTATACAAACCAACCTGAGGAACATTCCATACAAGTTTGATCAAAATCTGATCACACTTGTTGGAAGAATAGCCATTTTCATGAACTTGCACGTGACCCCTGTGTAGCCGCATCCACGAGAGGTGGCACCACCTGGTGAACAACACTTGTTGAATGTGTCTTTAGAGTCTTCTGGGTGAGATTCAGTGAAAACGTCCCAGCCGTTTACGAAGAGTAGCGTTTAATGTAACGAGTCACACAAAAATTTCAAACGGCCATAAAATCGTAAATATGAGAGGCGGCGCTACCGTCTTGACAAATTTTATACAAACCAACCTGAGGAACATTCCATACAAGTTTGATCAAAATCTGATCATGGAAGAATAGCGATTTTCGTGAACTTGCACCTGACCCCTGTGTAGCCGCATCCATGGTAGGTGGCGCCACCTGGTGAACAATTCTTGTTGGAATATGTCTTTAGAGTCTTCTGGCTGAGTTTCAATGAGAACATCTCAGCGGTTTACAAAGAGCAGCGTTTAATGTGACTGGTCACCGAAAAATTTCAGACGCCCATAAAAATCGTAAATATGACCGGTAACGCCACTATCTTGAGAACTTTTATGCACACCGACCCGAGGAAGACTGTATTTGAGTTTGATCAAAATCAGATCAATCCTGTAGGAGTAGCAGCAATTTTTGCAAATTGTGGACGGATGAGGACGACGTGTGATCGCATAAGCTTATCCGGCCTGGCCTACAGAAATGAACCGTATTTAAGACGGATTAAGCCTTGCTTCCAGGAAAGACGGTGTCTGGTTGTTCCCCAGAAGAAATCATTACGCGATGCGTGATGTCACGCACAAAGGGTCTTTCCAAGTGTGCATTTGAACGAGTCAGAAAGTTCTCGGAGGATCAGTCAGACAGTGATCACACTCCACTCCAGACTGCACTTGCAGAATTGAGGCAGCCTTAACTCCGAGACCCGTAGCACAGAGAGCCACTTGTAGCGTTGACGGCATGAGCACGAGGCTGTTCTTCGGGCGAGCGTGAAACACAAGAACAGGAGATGGAGAAAACCTCGGCAGATTACACATGGCAGCTGTGGCCGCATACACTTAACACTTCAAAGCCTGACTCCATTTCACTCACCGTGTAACTTACAACGTGTCAAGAAGGATGTAAAGCAATCTGTCCACAGGAGGGGGAGGCGAGGAAGACAAAAAAAAAAAAGCAAGCTCACAGCCCTGTAACGGCTACTGATCCATCAAACGATGACATCTGTGCGGTCAATTACTTTTTAAAAGACTTAAAGCAGAAACAGACGAGTGCCAACATTTTTGTGCTTTGTTTATCGCCGATATCCAGATGCTCGCCGCCTTTCGTTTCAGCGAAGCATGAAAAAAAAGTTCTTAATTACAAATTTAAAGTTTTAGCTCGATAAATAAAGCACTTGAACAAGACAGCTTTTTCTGGCAGACAGATTTTTCTCTTCTTTAAGCGCAAGGTGAAAGTCAGGGCAAAAACACGCACTTAGAAACTGAATAACGGCGTTCAACGTGTTCATGCTTCAGGCTCTGGACGCGCGCGTGCGGAGAACGTTTTATCCGTACTCTGGGCGTGAAAACGTTCGAGGAGGACGGTGAGGTGTGACAAAGCCACAGGTGAACAAGAGCCAGCCTTTTTCTGGAACGTTCAAAGATAAAACCAGCGTTGCGAGTCGTATCAGGAGCCCGAGACGAGCACCTTTTATGTCTGGGTTGATTCTCGTTATTTACTTGCACGAATATTTTTATTTGGTGTGTAGCTACGTTTGAACACGATACGCGTTGACACTGGAAATACATCACTCAGTTCCCACCACCTGCTTCGCCACACACGACCCGACAACGATTTTTACTTGACAGATTAATCAGCGTCCACGGATGATGGAGCATCTTTTCGGCATCAGGATACAAAAACTTCCAGTGCAGTGCTGTTGTACATCTCTCCAGCATAAACAGAGTGAGAGAAAATAAACACACTGTACACACTTGGAATTTATTAGACGTGAGAAGTGAGGACGCGTCACCGGAGCTGAAACACTGTTACTGACTGGACGACGCGCTCCATTATCGTCTGAACAGTTTCTAATCATCAGAAGCTTGTTTCTTTCTCTTAGTTTGTAGTCGGGCCGGGTACGAGGGTGGATTAGAGGCACTGTAGTTTAAAATTTAAGGAGAAAAGAAAGACGGGGGAAAAAAAAATGAGGTAGGGGTAATATTCTGAGAGAAAAATAAATAATAAACCTCAGTGTCCGGGATTGAAGTCGTACATTTACCCCCCCCCCCCCAAAAAAAAAAAAGAAAAAAAAGGGGGATGCTCTCCTCAGAGTAGAATTACATAAATTTGTGAGAAAGAAACCTCAAATTCCAAGATTAAGAAGTCACAAATTTGAAAGAAGGAAAGAATGAAAAAAGAGAAAGCAAGAAAGAGAAACAGAAAAGGAAAAAAATGAGAAGGCAAGAAAGAAAGGAGAGAAAGAAAAAGCAAGAAAGAGAACTCAAAATAAGAAAACAGAGAAAAAAGAGAATAAAGGAGAAAAAGAAGGAAAGACAAAAGAAGGAAGAGAGAAAGCAAGAAGGAAGAGAGAAAACAAGAAAGGGAAAAGAGGAAACAAAAGGAGAAAGAAAAAGAAGGAAAGGGAAAAGAAAAAATGAGAAAGCAAGAAAGAGAAAGGAGAGAAAAAGGAAAGAAAGAAAGCAAGAGGAGAGAAGAGAGAAAAAAGGACAAAGAAACAGAGTAAGGAAAGAAAAAAGCAAGCAAGGGGAAAAAGAAAAAAAGGAGAAAGAAATAAACAAAGAGAAACCCTCACGCTTCCCGTCATCGTGGCTGCAGTGCATTCTGGGAAGTGCAGCTGAAAACCTCGTAGTGCTTGACTCCGATTGGGCGATCGAGGAGGAAAGCCTACATTTCCTCTAACAAGGGGACAGCCATGGTCTGAAGAAGCAGCCTTGGGCCCAAAGGGTTGCTGGTTCGATTCCCAGGACCAGCAGGAAAAATGTGAGGAGAGTTGAGTGAATGAGCAGCACTTTCTCCTCCCTGTGTAGCCATACTTGCCAACTTTTCAAAATTCTCATGGGGGAGAAAAGTGCGTGAACGACATTTTCAACGGGACGAGGGTCTGCTGCGCGGTTGAAACGATAAAAACAGTGGATCCCAATTAATTGCAAACCATTTTGAAATTTATACAATTAAAGAGTTTTTGAATTGTTGGTATTGTTCTATCAATTCTAGGTTATGGGATTCATGCATCAGGCATGAGAGAGCTCAGAGAAATAATACTCATCTCATCTCATTATCTGTAGCCGCTTTATCCTGTTCTACAGGATCGCAGGCAAGCTGGAGCCTATCCCAGCTGACTACGGGCGAAAGGCGGGGTACACCCTGGACAAGTCGCCAGGTCATCACAGGGCTAACACATAGACACAGACAACCATTCACACTCACATTCACACCTACGCTCAATTTAGGCCCTGTCCACACGGCAACGGATTCAGGTGAATCTGATAAAATTGTTTATCGTTTCGGCCTGGCGTCCACACGGCACCGGCGTTTTGGGTGCCCCAAAACGAAATCTTTTGAGAACGGGTTCCAGAGTGGAAAGATCTGGCAACAGTGCCGTTGCGAAGTCGTCTGGATGAGTAGAACGGATTTGTTTACGATGACGTCACAACCACATGTGCTTCACGCCGGGTAGAAGTGTAACGAACTCGATGCGAGTTGTCAACAAATCCTATAACTTGGTTCATGAAACGCGCTTACAAAATATTTTCACTGTGAATATTTATTGTGTAATGGTGCAAAGTGAGAGAGAGAGAGAGAGAGAGAGAGAATAGCCCTTAGGGCAGAGTCAATCCCGCCAGCAAAAATAGGGAAAAAAAGGAGCGATCTCACCTCTTCAGATGTTGGTTTAAGTCCTACAATACATTCCTCAAAAAGGGCGTAGAAGAACAAATTAATCCATCAACGTGTAGCATTCAATTTATTCCGGACCATTAAAGACGCCGCCTTCCGCGTAGAATCATACGTCATCCTCGCCGCCATATTGGATGGGGCAAAGCGGAGAATAAAGATGCCTCATTCATGTGCTGCGTTTAACTGTACCAACAGGTTTACCGTCCAAACGACATCACATGGGATTACCTTTCACAGGTGAGACTGGAAAAATACTTTTCATTGTATTTGGTCATTATAACGGAATTTTACGAACAGATTTTTCTGACTGTGGCTAATATGAAGTCTCGCGCATAATAGTTTATGCGCATGCGTCCTTACTTCTTCTATTATTCTGGTGTCTCCGATGGGACCGTCTTACAGCGCCCCTAGAGGTGTGGCATGTGTATTGCATCGTTTTCAGCAAGCACTGCGTTGCCATATGTACCTGATATTTTACTGATCCGTTGCCCATGTGGACGCGATATATATTTTTTAAAATCTCGTTGCCGTTGTCGTGTGGATGTAGCCTTAGAGTCACCAGTTAACCTAACCTGCATGTCTTTGGACTGTGGGGGAAACTGGAGCACCCGGAGGAAACCCACGCGGACACGGGGAGAACATGCAAACTCCGCACAGAAAGGCCCTCGCCGGCCACGGGGCTCGAACCCGGACCTTCTTGCTGTGAGGCGACAGCGCTAACCACTACGCCACCATGCCGCCGAGAACTATATCATCATATACAAATTAAATTTTAATAAGATTTAACCAAAATAGTAACAACTCAATTAAATAAATACCGCACTGTCTTAGTACTACTAAAATGCATCTCTCTCACTGAACACTTTCCAATAGAATTTTTAAAAAGCGCTAGAAATCCTATCGGAATGCATCGAAGGAATTTGCTCATTTGCAAACTTTGAAAGTTTTCAAGCAAAATTTAAAAATGACTCTATAAATACGACCAAACTATCAAAATTCACTCGAATGCAAAATTTGAGTCCTAGCAAAATACTCACTAGTAATCTTTCACTTAAAACTCTATCAAAATCAATCACTTTCCAGATAATCCACTTGTAAACTTTCACTTAAAACTTTCAAGCATAAATTCAAAATAGCACGAAGACACGACCACGCTATTCAAATACACTCACCAAACAAATCCTCGGTCATGCAGAATTTCACTAAACACTTTAGAAGTTGTACAGTTTGTTTCTGAAATGGTACGGAAGACTAGTTTAATTTCACACTCAAATGTCCAGTATATTCTGATTTAAGGTATTTTTACCTTAACTCATTCCTTATGCAATACTTCGATTTTTTCAGTCACGTTTTGACGGAATACTTTTTGTGAAAATCATGAATTTAATAGGTACATTCAGTTAAATGTCTCTATCTCCATAACAAATTATTTTAGAGGTATACATTTACCGAGTCCTTGAAACCTATCCTTTCTAAATATGGAATTATTTTTGTATAATTCTGAAGTAGGTAGGTTTCACAAGCATCAGTCATAATATTATAATAGACCCCTTCGCAGTAAACGTCATTCATACGTAAGAGGAAATTGCGCGCGCAGCCTGGACCCAAAAAAGACTCAGCGATGCCTAGTTGTTGTGTTGTCGGGTGTCAGAATCGTAGCAGTGATGGGGTTAAAATGTACAGAATTCCAGCAGGATCTCACCCATTCCAAAAAAAATCGCCGACGTCTATGACTACAAGCCATCAAACGTGTAGACTGGGATGAAAGCACTATCAAAAATGCGCGGGTTTGCAGCGCCCACTTCATCACAGGTAAGATCAGGCTATTTATTAAATCTTTCTTTTTTATTCTTTCTAGTCTTCGTTTACTGATGTAGCAAAATACTTTGGTAACGTTTGTCTGATTAGCTGGGTCATAGTTACACAATGTAATGAATATTGTTAGCATGTTAACTTAGCTTTGCATGTAATTTTGTTTGTAGGAGAGGTCTCGCTTGACTCAAGCGGTCCAGATTTTGTGCCATCGTTATTTGTGTATTACGAAAATCACAATTTTAAAGCAAGGATGGAAAGGTAAAATTGTGCCCTCACTCTAAATGCCAACTTACGTTGACTGCTCTAACCTAGCTCCCGCCCCGTTCAGTTTCATTTCTGCTCTCTGCCTCTCGCTTTTTACGCAGCTCTGATTTCTCTTAGCTGCACTCTTTACACTATCATTCCTTTCATGCCATCACCTCCTGCAAATTGCTGTTTAGTGTTGGTATTTGCTGTTGTAGCTAAAGCCACATTGCCATCACATCACTGGCATAATTTGATTAAAACAAAATGAATATGAATGTCCCATTGTTAATCAAGTTGTACATGCCCGCACATAACATAATCATATGCGTCTAAAGACTTGTAGGCACGAAGTTTTTCGTGGGTGTACAATGAAGTCTTGTCAGTAAGGTACGAGTATATATCTGGCCATTGTATACCAGGGAACTTACTAACATTGTCCGTCCACTCTTTAATTAAATGCGGATCCGGTAGGCGATGTCCACTTGTTAGAGTTAACTTATTTATGTAGCATTCTCGATCTTGTAACGACAATTGTTTTGCATAATCTGACAGCTCATAATGCCGGTCTATGGGCAGCGCCATTGTTTCTGAGTCCAGGCTGCGCGCGCATCCTGGCAACGGTCGGTTTGTTTACAAACATGCGAAGGGGTCTATACTACACTACCGTTCAAAAGTTTGGGGTCACCCAGACAATTTTGTGTTTTCCATGAAAAGTCACACTTTTATTTACCACCATAAGTTGTAAAATGAATAGAAAATATAGTCGAGACATTTTTCTGGCCATTTTGAGCATTTAATCGACCCCACAAATGTGATGCTCCAGAAACTCAATCTGCTCAAAGGAAGGTCAGTTTTATAGCTTCTCTAAAGAGCTCAACTGTTTTCAGCTGTGCTAACATGATTGTACAAGGGTTTTCTAATCATCCATTAGCCTTCTGAGGCAATGAGCAAACACATTGTACCATTAGAACACTGGAGTGAGAGTTGCTGGAAATGGGCCTCTATACACCTATGGAGATATTGCACCAAAAACCAGACATTTGCAGCTAGAATAGTCATTTACCACATTAGCAATGTATAGAGTGGATTTCTGATTAGTTTAAAGTCATCTTCATTGAAAAGAACAGTGCTTTTCTTTCAAAAATAAGGACATTTCAAAGTGACCCCAAACTTTTGAACGGTAGTGTATAATAATATAATAGCAGTCTATCCCTGCTATAATAAACCTTCCCTACGCAGGTTTCCCGCTAATTATAATATCCAAATGTGGTCTATGTGCAGTCCTCTACGGCTCTAATTGGTCAAATTCACGTGTACTGCTTTATTATGGGAGTTTCCGAGGGAATTCCATATGACGTCACCAAAGCCGATAATACCGGCTTTCCGTAGGGAATGGGAAAATTCGCCGAGCCGCTGTCAGCGGCTTGCCGTAGGGAATGAGTTAAAATGTGTAACCGGCTGGTCGAACATTTGCTTATCCGTGGAAATTCATTCTCCCATGCAACCTGGGATTTGCATTCATATTTTTGCCGTGTGGTATTGGGTTGAGTGGCCGTGATAAATGACTGCTTGTAAAAAACGTTGGACAGCCTGGGTGAATCCTACATTACGGAAGTGACTCGTTCTGTTCGTTGATTGGTTAAAAATCAGTTGACGTCAGCAGTGCTTCTCATACGATTCTGATTGGACGTAATCGGGAGTATTTTTAATTTGGCGGTAGGGATTTCCCCAAACCGGGAGATTATCCAGTTTTTAACAAACACGATCGGGAGACGGAGGCTAAAATCGGGAGCCTCCCGCCGAAATCGGAAGGGTTGGCAAGTATGTGTATCACAGCTGAAGCGCCCTTGAGCAAGGAACCTAACCCCCAACTGCTCCCCGTGTGTGGATTAAATGCAAAGGAGGAATTTCCCTGTGCCTGAGGTGGGGTTTACATTAGACTGTATCAGCGGATCATCAGATTAACGTTTTTAAAACGATTAGTGTGCACACAGCAACGCCAATACACGGATACGCTCGGCTCCGCAGGCATCCTGCGCTCCAAATCACTCCGCCCTGAACAGCGAGTGCCCTCTGGAGGGTGCGCACTCCGGCCCTGCGCAGCTCACACAGCGCGCGAGTGAAGCGCACGAGCAGTGATTCGGGACTGAGCCGCTGTGTGTGTGATCCCAGCGCACATCACTTACCACTTGCAAGTGGAAGGATGTCAAGCCTAAAGACAATCATAACTACACAATGGGCAGTATTTGCATCAGTATTTGCAGTATTTTCATACTTTCATACTCTTTAATGAAAGGTGATACAAGGCGGAAGTCCGCGCCGTTTTTCAGCAGTCGCGTCACATGACCAACGCCAGCGAATCAGGAAGGTGGATGTCACGGTGACGTTGTCCAATGACGACGCCAGCTAGAGCTCAGCACAGCGTATCCGCGTATTCTCAATGTTTACACAGCACCGGACCAGACACGATCTGGATTGAATACGTGGACCCTGGCGGATTCCCGTTTCCCGGCGTTTCCAGGCGTTTTAATGTAAACGGACAGTGCATCCGCGAAGAAAACGAGACAGATACAGTCTAATGTAAACTTGGCCTGAGTGTACATGTGATAAATCAAGGCTTCTTCTTCGACTCTCGCCTCAGCCACAGTGTGTGCGGTGTGATGCTGATCCAACCTTCTACCGTGAACTGATCTGGTTCCTTCACAAAAACACCATTTACCAAGTTTTTTTTTTTTTTTTTTCCCTTGCAAATTTCTGACTTCTTAATGTTGGGATTTGAGTCATTTTTCCTCACAAACTTATCACTTTATGATCTCAGAGAATATCCGAGTTTTTTCTCATAAATGTACAACTCTAATTAATTATGAGCCCTCCCGCTTCAGCTTAGTTTCTTTTAATATACAATGACCCTAATACGCCGTCGTAGTTGGGCAATACGACAATCATGATAAATTACGTGATGAGATACTTGAGATATCAATGTCTTTTTTTTTTTTAATGCCAAGTACAAGCCAATTAAATTTTTTAGTAATTTGTCACTGTTTAATTTGCTTATTGTATTTACAATTAAAAGGTTTATTTTTAAATGTTTTGCTGGTAGCGTGTTAGGAAACCTATACGTCTGGATCAGAAATCTGTTGAAATTTCATATGATGGTATTTTTGCCTTGAAACAGAGGGACAATATAATGCTGATAGGGATGGAATTCATCACGACATCGCAGACGGAACGATCTTTTATGAATAATTATAAACAGATTTAAAACAGAAGCATCATTAAAGCTAGACGGACTTTCGATTTCATAAAAGTGATGAAATCTAGTTCTCTCTGATATTTCGTCATTGCGATACATGTTTATTTCTGTAACATCTCACAAAATCTCAGGCCATTATTCTGTGGCTGGGAAGTTATTTAATTTGAGCGGATTCCCGAGCAAATAATGTGCATGAAATCACTCAGGGCCTCTGCATGCTCTTGCGACAAGGCTTTCGCAGATAGCTTTTCGCAGACGGTTGTAATTTATCGTTGAGCGGGGAGTATTAGGCGTGCGCGATGTTATTCGCCGCCACAACGCAAGGGGGCGCGAAGTCGCGAAATCGCTAGGAGTAGTTGGTGGGTGTGGTTAGTGGAGTGTTTATCCTCCGGTTACTTATAATGACTAGAACTGGAGTCGTATAGATGTACGTACTTCCTCACTTCCTCAATCAACCGCTCTTCGTGCTGCTCCATCTTCGCTCGTGTTTTAAAAATGGCGGTCGTGAAAACAAACCAAACCGGGAAAGTAGGGAAGCGGAAGTGCGTGTACAGCGGATGTAGAGTGGACCAATCGGAGCCCTCTTGTCTGCGACGCTGTCTGCGAGGCTTCTGCGGTGGTCACAATTTTTGAGAGGTGCGCGCAGAGTGTCTGCGAAGGGGGGGGGGCTACGCAGACGCCATCTACGAGGACTGTGTTGTCAGCATAAATTGGCCTTCACTCTGCGCAGTCAAGCAGACAGAGGAAGTCCGTGTGTGTGTGTGCGTGCGCATGTGCAGGTTTACCTTTGAGCGTGCACTGACAGTTCCATCATTCTGTCGCTAAACGAACAGCTGATCACACCGAGGTGCTCGCTGACCGCCGATATTTATTAGTTTGGTCCTGCGTTTCCTTTCCTTCGTATACAACATAACGTCTTTTCTTCTCGCTTTCTGTTACTGTAGTCGCTCTTTCACGTTTCATTCGCACACTCACGTCCTCCATTTTCCTCTCCGGTTTCAATTTTGTATCCCATAATGCTTTGCACGAACGGGGAAAGCCCACCACGTCATGCATGATGTAGTATCTTGTATCGGGTCATGGTGAAGCAGGAAAAAACAGTGGAGAATTTACGCCCATGTGGCTCTAAATTCACTTATAATCCATGGGGCCAAATTATTCAATTCTGATTGGTCAATCAAGGAGGGCTTTTTTCCTTAACACGGGGCCGTATTTCTGAAATGCTATTGGCTAGTTCGTTGCTTGGTTACGGTTACAAAAATTAGCAAATTTTGTCAACAAAATGGCGGACTCTGCTGACTCAGCAATGCCGTGTTTCACTATATTTGACGAAGAAATGATAAACCAGTTGAAAGCTGCAAGCGAAAATGAAAATACCAAAAAAAGTACAAATTTTTGGCTTTCCGTGTTTAAGAAATGGGCCGCGGAAAGACAAATAAACGACTCTCGAGTGGCATATGAACGCTGTGAGTTAGACAAGGTGCTATCGAAGTTTTATGCTGAAGTGAGGAAAGAAAAAGAGGAAAACTATGAACCAGACTCTCTTAAAGTGCATATTCTGGACCAATTTCGTGTTTTGTTTTGTTTTTTATATGAAAGTATGTCCCTTTACACACTCATCCAGATGGGTAATTTTGCACAAGGCCATCTGTCTACAGCAGAAAAAAATAAAATAACAAAACACGTCTGGAAAAATCCCAAGGGAGTCTGGAGCCAGATTCGTGACGTCACCTGCGGAAGCGCCAGCAGGCTGCGAGAGCTTGCACGGTTTCAGTGCACAGCCTGTGTACACCAAGCGCTCCCATTTCTCTCTCACTGTCCGGTCTTTTGGGAAACGATGAGTACTAATCCCATCAAGATTGGTGTTGCTACACCCTCCTACGCTACATCTGTTAACCATTTTAATAATTACGCGATAACGTTGAAGAAATTTGCAGAAAACCACCAGGCCGTTTTCTCAAACAAACCAGCGCTGACGTAGGATTCAGAAGGAGGCGTCCCGCACGCGACGTCACGAAAATCAATGTTTGCCGGGAAATCCAAACGCCAAGTTTTTTCAGAGGCGGACCAATTCGCCTCAAATGGCTTAATTTTAACTGAATTTTTCTGGTATTGCGCAAGGTAAAAAATTTCAGAGAATGCAGGATGTGACAGATATTTGACCAAAGTTTAATATAAAATAGGAGAATTACGTTGATCTTGTGCCTGAATTTACCCGCGAGATGGACTTTAAAGTAACGCAGGCAGCATTGGATCGGCATCTGAGACAAGAGAAATATCCGGGATCAGTCCTGAAAGATGTTAAAATCCTGTCCAAAATCCTCGTGTCGTGTCGCCGTGTCATGATGAAAGACGCTTTGGAAACAGATTCAAACGTGCAAGATAGTCTCGCGCCCTGATTGGTTCAGAAAACGTGAATGACAAATGTTGTGAACTTGAATGGCTTCTGAAGTATGAATTTGGCCCTATGTATTATAAACAAGTAATCGTATGGTTCCTCGTAAAATTAAGGATCAATTTCACTCGTGATTTCAAAGTTTTGAAATTGCCCTCGTCATAATTTCCAAAACTTCGAAATCACTCGTGAAATTGATCCTTAATTTTACTCGGCCCCATACGATTACCTATACTAATTGTTCTATTTTAAAAAAATAAAATATAATTGCAAGTCTGTGATTTGAATTCGGTACTAACAAAAATAATTGCGTGTCAGGGAAAATTCTTATATATATATATATATATATATATGTTATGAGTAGCACGCCGTGTGAGCACAATCGCTATCAGGCGTGTTAAAATGTAAATAACTTTTCTAGAATTTCACCAAAACTCATTGAATTTTCAGCATTGTAAGAGAACTCCCTCAAGTATTATTCAGCAAAACCCCAGAATGATAGCACAAATCTAGAATTTTTAACAGAATTTTAGTTCTTAAAATTTAACGTAATTATGGACGTCACGCGTAACATTTACACCTGTGAAAAATCACTTTGAATGCTGTTTTGAAAGTTTTGATCAAATATTCTCTATAATAAAAAGAATCGCTTAAATATTATAAACACACAGTCTTTTAATGTATCAAAAAATAATTTTGATAAAGCAAGGAAATTCGGAAGAAAATTTGTTTTTTCTTTTGCTTGTTGTGCGCGTCACGCTACCAAAATCTAACTAACCCCTTCACGAACAATTCCAACTTTCATGGACTTGTAGTGCGAATAAACATTTCAAAAAAATATATAATACTTCTCACCCAGTGAATTAGAATCCTGGTGATTTATATCCTCGTAGCTTCATAAGTAGTCGATTTAGTAAATCCCAAACGCTGTGAAACACGCCAGCCATCTATGGTGAGAAGTGCTGCTGTAGTTGAGAAACTCTCATTTCTCTCGCTTCCAACTAACTCCGTGACCCAGACCAAAATAACAATGTCACGCTCATC
Source organism: Neoarius graeffei (assembly GCF_027579695.1). Lineage (NCBI taxonomy): Eukaryota > Metazoa > Chordata > Actinopteri > Siluriformes > Ariidae > Neoarius > Neoarius graeffei. The sequence continues at coordinate 15,231,177 of NC_083583.1, read as the reverse complement.
ACTTAAGGATGATTTATGCCAAGTTTCACGGAAAAATACAGCGAAATAAACTTGCTAGAAGCATTTTTCAAAATCCCAAACATTATGAAACATTTCTTGTCGGGTTTCAGGTTACAAATTTCGAGAATAGAGAAATTGCGGCGCAAAAGTTTGCCACTAAACTCGTGAAAATGCTCCGTCCTAGCGAGTTTCACAACCGAACTAGGCTACGTGACAGTCCGTGACCACCCAGGAACGTTCTAGAAGGTACGCTTCTCGGCACGTGCGATCGAGAAAGACGCCACGTGAAGGTAGTAAAGGTAGTATTTCCACTGTCTTATGACGTTTTTGCTTGTTTTAGTGCGATAAACAATGCATTATGGGTAATCATTAAAATGCTGATTTCAAGGTTAAAATGGGTAAAAACAACTAATTTATATAGATATTGTAAAAACTGTGCCTAATAGTTATTTCAGTACATAAAATCAAAACCTGAATTTTTAATTTTTTTCCCTATGTTACACCACTGTGCATCTATAGCATGCTACTCATCATATATATATATATATATATATATATATATATATATATATATATATTAAGTAACTTTAAAAACGCACAATGGAATTCAACACGATATCACTTTAGATCCATGCATATATTTGAAATTTATGATATTGTATGTAATGCACACACATCTTGAAACATCGATAAAGGACATTTATTGTCAAACTCAAGAATTAATTCACAATAAAAAAATTCAAAGTGACAGTTGGTCCATGTTCGGACCGTCATGCTGGAGATTCTGGGTCTGTGTCGTCCAGGGGTCTCAGCAGCAGTGACTGAGGGGGTCAGGAATCTGTCACGGAGGTGAGCTAGCCTGATGTGCTGATCCCGAACTGGCGTCGTGACTCGAGGCTGACCAGGGCGTGGACGATCCCTGGTGCTCCCTGTCTGTCTGTAACGCTGACTCAAACGGGAAATGGTCGAATGATGAACACCGAAGTGCCGGGCGACCTCTGTCTGTGTACTTCCAGCACGCGACATCCCGATGGCCTGTTCACGTTGATTTTGGCTTAGGTGTGGCATCTTCAATAATGACAATTTTCCCATCATTTCCCCCGGGTATTTATAGGCAAGATTGTGTGTGTACAGTGTATGCAAAATTTGTTTGAAAATTAAAGCCTGTCCATGTCATTGACTCCCCGAGTCATATTGTACGTTATTGAGTACAACTCCCTTAAATTCTGATTTGAGCACAGATTTGGAACTTATTCGAGCGGAACGAAGTTATTTTTCCATTGTGATATATTTCTTTTCTTCTTGAGATAAACTCAGCACGAATTCAGCAAGTTTTATCAATGTGCGTTTTTCAAGTTACTTAGTGTATATATAAAATGACCTCCACTTGAAAAATCTGAAAGGCAGTCCATCTTTAAACAAAACTGTTTCTCTGAAAGTTTTTTCACTCAAATCACGATGGACGTTGGCGCGCCTGGAGGACGCTCTGGACTCTTGCAGTGGTGTTTTTGTGGCTGGGGACTGCAGTTGACTTGCTGACTTTGGGACTGCGGTTGTCGTGGGTGGTTTTGCGCTCGGGTTTCCGTCGGCGGGGGGTTTGTGGCATCAACGAGGCTGGCTTTGCGTTCGGACTGTTGATGATGTGGTCGTGTTGTCTGTTGTTGCCCAGGTGAGGATGGGTCCCCTTTTGGGTCTGGTTCCTCTCGGGGTTTCTTCCTCGTGTCGTCTGGGGGGGGGGTTTCTTTGCCGCCGTCACCACGGGCTTGCTCCTTGGGGATGAAACTGGCTCGTATTTTGGGTTGTTCAAATTCTGTAAAGCTGCTTTGCGACAGTGTTTATTGTTAAAAGCGCGATACAAATAAACTTGACCTGATTACAGAAATCTCTGAGAATCATGAAATATGAAAAAAAAAATTCTCATACATTTTTCACTTCTAGTCTGTAGTAATGCACTTCGAGAACTAGCTCTCCCGTGCGTAATTTTAATCCCTCAGCGAATACGATTTCTGGGCCTTGGACTGAGCAACACAGGAGCTTCCACTTCTACAGTGTCCTCGCTAATGGATTTATGATGTCCATGTCTGTCGAACGAGCATGACTGTCATTAACAAGCACACCTTGGGTCGAGATTAACCCAGCTGGACAGGAACAAAGCTCCAGTCCAAACGCAGGTCATAACGAAGCCCAAGCTGAAGTGAATTAGAGATGAAAGTGGAGCAAAGAAAAAAATCCTGAACTTCTGAAAGTCAAACTAAGATTGGGGGGGCGCAATGTCCCCTGAACAAATTTTAATAACATACGGTAACACGCAAAACCCTGCATTCTAGTGCATTTTAGTACTTATTTTCACTAAAACAAGTTATAACTTTTAAGCCTTTTTCTTTCATGTACATTAATGATTAACATGTCAAAAATATCAAATTTAATTCCCCTAGTTAATGAATCATTTTCAGGAGTGCGTTTAGAAAACGCGGTGATTTTCCTGCTACACAGTTCATTACTTTGAAAAAAATCAGACAGTTGAAGGTAAACTCTGCAAAATCCCAAAACAGTCCTGTTAAAAAGTAAAGGTCTGTTAGAGTTTCTAAAGCTTTCAGGTTTCAGTGTTGGGGACGTTGAGCCTCGTTTATCAATCTTTTAGTCGAGGTGTGCGTTTGCAGAAGCTAAAGTGAACTAAACATTTCCCATTCAGATTTATGCGAGTTGAAGCCAATAGTTTACATTAGTTCGTATTGTCTGTAAATTTAAACGCACCAATGAAGACCAAATTTCTCATGTAAATCAGGGGCGTAGCGAGGATTTTTCAGGGTGTGTGTGTGTGTGTGTGTGTGTCACACACTGACTGGCAGCCTGAGTGCATTATGTAACAAAAAATAATTCCCATTGCTAGTTTTAGGCAGCTTAGAAACCGGCTCTTCCATTATTGCTGCTTCTTCCACGTTTTCTTGATGCTGTGTTCTAGAAACGGCACTAAAACTTAGCTTCGAAGCCACAAAATGCAACTTTGATGGAAAAAATAATATAAATTGCTTCCCTCTCTTCACGTCGAAAGAAGGAGGAAAGTTTTGCTTGTTTTGGCACGGTGAATTATTAACACGAGGAAATACTCGTAATTCGCAACTAAAAAGCCTGCAGCTACACGGGCAGCTTGAACATGCTTTCTAGTGTTGCGCTTGCGCAGAACGGTGTCAGTCCTGCGCGCCTTAGCTCGTGCACCTGAAGGCGCGCCTCGGGCTGCGCGCGCCTAACGAGCTCCGACACGCGCGCCGTTAACAAAGAACACCTGTCTTTAATCAATGGACTACATTTGGGCTATTTAAGGACCGCGCCCATGCAAGGACGATGCGAAGTATCACACCGCGTCTAGGAACGCGAAAAATCCAAAAAATACATTTCTCCATTCGGAAAACCGGTGATTTAAGAGTTTTGTCAAATATCCGGATAAACCCGGAAGACTTTCATCTATAGTGAATGCAGCGACGAATCATTGATTTATCAGGAACAGAAAAACACACCAGGATGACAAAGAAAGAAATGACTTTCCATGCAGAGCCACGCATCCTCCCCTGATCCCCTGATCCTGTTTGGGTGTGTTTACCTGTCGCTAAGAGGACAGAGATCCAGCGTTTCCCCTAGGGCTGCTCGATTATGGAAAAAAATAATAATCACGATTATTTCAGTCAATATTGAAATCACGATTATTCAAACGATTTTTGAAACAATGCATTTATTCAGCATTTCTCTTTAAAACAAAAAAAACCCTCTTTTAGGCCGTAAGGTGAACCCCGAAAAGTCTTTCAGAAACAAGATTCCGCTCCGACGTCTCCGAACTACATAATATCCAATTCTTAAAAATGGACATATTATGAAATGATGTCATCAAAAAGTTCTCACCTTGTAATGCTGTCAATTTTTCGCACGAAGGCTTGAAAAAGCGAACTAATGTCATCGGCGCGGAATGATATTTTGGCACCGCGGAATAAGATTTCGCTACAGAACAGGTTCCACGGTTGCTGACGTATCCCATAAACACCCGCGATGTAGCCCATTTCGTAAACAAGAGACCAACATGGCAGCCGCCACAGCCTCATCTAGCAGCAGTGGAGGAGAGGAAAGTTTGGAAATAACGGCAAAAAGGAGAAAACTTCTTGCACATAAGCAGTGCTATATGCATATAGCTTCTGTGAAGCACGGAGTGACCCAGGAATTTACCTTCAAACGGTGGAATACATACCGGGACAGTATCCGACAGTGGCTGCAGTTGAGCGGTGAGAACAGGAGACTAGCTGAAAACTACAAACACTGTTTAGATTTAGAGTTTGACAAGATACCCGAGGATGCTGCCTTCCACCCTGCATGTTACCGCAGGTTTACGGACAAACTTGCTATTGAACGAGCGGGAAAGCGTATGGTGCGCGAGAAAGAAGGGGGAGATGAAACTCAAGACGCCGCAAGACCCCCCGAAGCTGCCCCCCCCCGAAGCTGCTCCCCCCCCCCCCCGAAGCTGCCCCCCCCCCGAAGCTGCTCCCCCCCCCCTCCGAAGCTGCCCCCCCCCCCTCCGAAGCTGCCCCCTCAACATCGGGCAGCACTAAGAGTCTTAGATCCAGGTCAGCACTGCCTATGTCCAGCTCAGGTCCTGTCCTTCCTGCCCTGTGCATTATATGTAAAAAAAAACTCAAATTCGTCTTAAAGGGAGGCAAACGACAAAGGGAAGCTCTTTCAAAAGCTGAGACCTTAACAGCAGGTAAGTAAACCCACACACACACACACACACACACACACACACAAAGGGTCACTATCACTGATCAAACCCCCCCCACCCCACCCACACACACACACACAGGGTCACTATCACTGATGACTATCTACAGTGCTATCTCCCTCTGCAAGTGTGTTTGCATGCATGGATGTTATGTTTCAATGTTTGTATGCATGTAACATGTGTGCCTTTACGTGAATATGCTACTGGCAAACTTAAATTCCTATGTGGTAATAAGCATGTCTTTCTGTCTGGCAAGGCAAGTTGCAGACTGCTGCTGAGACTAAAGATGACCACAGTATTCTGGTACACATTAAGGACAAAGACTGTGTGGCTCTGGAGGTGCAGTACCACAAGAGCTGCTACCAGCAGTACACCAGATTTCTGAATGAGCCTGCTAGACAAGAGGACAAGTAAGCCATGTACTAACTTCTCATACATGACCATAGAATGCTACTTGCTACTGTTCAATGTGAAGGCAATTATGGCCCTTTTCCACTACCCTTTTTCAGCTCACTTCAGCTCGCTTCAGCTCACTTCAGCCCGACACGGCTCGCGTTTCGACTACCAAAAACCAGCACGACTCAGCTCGTTTCAGCCCTGCTTAGCCCCTAAAACTCGCACCGTTTTGGAGTGGGGCTGAAGCGAGCCAAACCGAGCCAAGTGAGGCTGGGGGCGTGAGCAGACACTCCCCTGTGCACTGATTGGTGAGGAGGCGTGTCCTCACATGCCCACACACGCCCTGCGAGCGCGCTGGGATCTGTAAACACCACAAACCCGGAAGAAGAATAATTATGAATTACGAGAATTTCTGAAGCCTTATGCGCCTCGCCTCATCTATACGCTCTTGCCAGTATCTGTCCGCGTTGTCGGTGACAACAAGCCACAGCACCGAGACCAGCAACACTAACGACTCCATGTCCTCCATGTTTATTGTTTACTATTCGGGTCGTGAGACTACCGCTGAAAAGCTCACTGAATCAGTGACATACAGAGCATCGTGGACGAGTTCGCGGAGCACAAGGCTCGTCGTATGCCCTTCAAATAATGCGCGCAGTAGGCTATTGATGTTTTATTATGAGCCATGTACAGTATGTCGCCTAATGTTTTTTTGTTTCTGAGTTACATGTTCGTTTGAAGGACTTAATGTACAAACTAACATAGTTGCACCCCGGAGTGTTGAAATTGGTAAACACAGTGCATTCAGTGAGGTTTGCACCGCCCTCCTTTTATTTCTGACTCTTCCTGTCAGCGTTGCAACCTCTGAGCGCTCATTCGTATGCCCTTCAAATAATGTGCGCAGTATAGGCTATTGATGTTTTATTATGAGCCATGTACAGTATCCTAATGTTTTTTGTTTCTGAGTTACATGTTCGTTTGAAGGACTTGATGTACTAAATAACATAGTTGCACCCGGTAGTGTTGAAATTGGTAAACACCGCAGTTGCGGACATTTTGTAGCCTAAAATGATGTTATGATAAGCTTTAATAAAGGGCCCGGTCATTTGCCCCGCCCCCGGCCCGGCTCTGACTTGTTCCGCCACTGTCACTGATGTCACTGTTTGCGCTGCTTAACGGCATCACATGACGTCCACCCACTTTCGCTAACTCCACCCAATGTGTCCACCCACTTCCAGCCAGCACGGTTCAGCGCGGTTGTAGTCGAAATGCAACTCCAACAGCCCCGCTCAGCCCGACTCAGCTCGACTCGGCACGGCACGGCTCAGCCGCGTTTGTAGTGGAAAAGCGGCATTAGTCACAGCACTGTGTGTGTGTCTCCCCCCCCCCCTTTCTCTGTCACTGACACCTAGGTCATTGCCTGGATGCTGACCCCTGCCTTTTTGCACCATGCCACAGGACTTTTATATATTTTTATATATATTTTTTATTTTTGTGTATATATAAATTTGCATTTGTAATGTGTATATATCACTTTTGTTGTTTACATTTTCTATTAAAGTTTGCAATTTGCCACATAGTTCTGTTGTATGATGACTCAGTCTTGCATCTTCTTTGTTGCCGCTGCTGCAGGTGCATAGTGCTGCCTAGTGCGTTTACCTACCTCTACTGTGCCGCTGCATAGGTAGTGAATACTTGAATCCCTGCCATTGTGCCTCTGAACTGAGCAATAGAACTGCAATATTATATATAGGTTGTATTATTGTGTATTATTATTGTGTATTATTATTCCTATGGACTCTTCTCCTTCCTGCACAATTTCTTAAATCTTGATCTGAAATTACACACATTGCCTATATATTATATATGCCATTTTATGGCTAATCCATGGTGTATACAGCCCACAATGACGAGTCAATACTCTATTCCATTACTGCCTGTGTAACATTGTAGGTCTGTTTTTCAAGCAAATTGTTTTATGGTTGATCAGTACTTTATAGTTAATAACCTAAGAGAATGAATACATGAATGGTCCTAGTCATTAGACCATTACACCATATTTTGTACTATAATAATGGTGATAATAAAAATTATTTTTATTCTAATAATAATATAAACACTTCAATATACCACATATATGCAGTATTGTCTTAGTGATGTATTTAAAGCACTATTTAGGACTTAGAAGACATTTCACCCACTTTGGAGGGTATTTTGGAGACTTTCTACTAATGTGACTGTAATTACGCAAGCTGTCAGCTGATCTGTGGTCAAAAATCGGCAACGCGATTGGTCCAGACCGGTCACGTGATGTCCCGACACGTCATTTTTAGAGGAAAATAGTTCGCCACGCGATCGCTCGGTGCGAGGAATTGACAGGATTATAAGGTGAGAACTTTTTTCGCCACACTTTCTAGTACTCATTCTTAATTTTAAAATAAATATTTCGTAGTTCGGAGACGTCGGAGCGAGATGAAACGAAAACAGGGTTCACCTTACGGCCTATTTGTTATTGGATCATTTACGTCCACCTTTCTTTCAGGCGCTGTTTACACATACCCGGGTATTTTTAAAAACGCATATTTTCTAAACTCCGTTTTCCAAAATAACTTCGTGCACACAGCTGCGTTTTTAAAAAAAATTACGTTTATATTGATCCGCATAAATACGCTGTCAAGAGCTGTTAAACTACGCCAGAGTGTCCAGGCAACTTTTTTGATGACATCGACAGAAGCGCGCATGTGAGTACACTCACCCTGTATGTACGGACGTACCAACTCTGCGAGTGACAGGAGTGAGGATCGCGACGTTCTGAAATTTTCCTGCCATTCCTCCGGGACGACAACGCCATTCTTGAAATTCTCCCACCAGATAGCAGTCCGTCCAGGTCGAACCCGAAATCGCCGACGCTGGCGGTGGTACGGTCGGGCTCTTTTGGTCACCAGAAGCTCCGCAATTGCTGCCCTCCGAGCCCTAATGCGTCTCTGCTGGTCATTGAGCTTTATGAGCTTTATTCTCAAAAGCAAACAGGTGAATATAGCTCTTAATAACAGAAATGCTGCTACTCTGAGTGTTTCCATGCTTGTCATATGTACTGTACAATGGTCGCTCTTTTGTGGCGCGAAGATTGCCTAAAACTCCGTTTTGGTCTCTTTACACACAAACGCAAAACGGAGTTTTCAAAAAATCTCCACTTTTGCCGGGGTTTTTAGAGGAAAAAACTCCGTTTGTGTATAAACGAAAGGCACAAACGAAGGCAAAGGTCTGCGTTTTTAAAAATACCCGGGTATGTGTAAACGGCGCCTCAAACTGAAAATAAATATCGTCTACAGGGTTTTTTCTAGAAAAATCTAGTATGAGGGCGCTCACCATGGCGAGGGAACGAAGCGAGGGGGGCATAGTGACGCCGGTTGTCCGTCCCCCCCCTCCGCTGTGCGAAGCCTTTGAAAAATTGAGGCTCCAATGGGACATTCTGAGGCTATCTGAGAGGGAAATTGTAACAAATTGTTCGTCAACATTGAAAAAGAAAGAAGTAATCTTCTTCTGCCCCGGACAGTCTTTGGCTTTCTTCCGCTTCGTGCCGCGGCATGACATCTTTAAATGCCCAAGTGTCAACAAAAACAACTCGCGAACTACTTCTGTCAAAAGCTCCCGCGCCGGTGGGTGAAAGGTCATTCAGTCTCGAGAAATCTCGCTCTACAAGTCAGCTGACCTTGTATGTAACCCATGTCAAATCTCACGAGAGCAGCCGCGACAAGTAAACAACTAAACAACATGGCGCCTCAGTCTGGAAAACGCCAATTCGGATCGTTTTTGCACCGTCTGGCAGTGTATCTACTATGATTGGAATATTTTTGGAGTAATTATAACGTATTTGATGATCAGACACATTGTCATGTGGTGTTGCTGGGATGTTTTCACGGAGAAAAGATCGTTTTGAGAAAGATTGCATGTTGTGCAGTAGCATATAAGTGCATGGCCTAAGTGTGACTTGGGGTTCAATCGGCATTTTGGTAAGGGGGCGCACGCCGAGAGTAAGAGGGCGCAGCGCCCCTGTTCCCCGGTTTAGACGAAAGCCTGGTCTAAAAAAACTTAAGTTTGCGATGTATAAAGCAAAATAAAAATATTCTTTTGACATAAGACCGAGAAAAACAAACGTACATAGGCTGCATGTCTTTGGCTAAATAATATCCGATGGATGCTGTGAGTGCGTTGTGCCTCTCCGAACTCGTGGCATACGGAGTGGCGTTGTAGAGAGTGGCTGAAATGGATGGCTGCATTGTCTTGCTGGTTGTGGCGGCATCGGCTTTATCTTTTTGTTTGTTTTTTATTGTTTCGTCGCGAATAACTTTACGGCTCAGTTTCAGGTGGTTGAAGAGGTTTGTAGCGTTGCCAAGAGGCGCAGATACTACCTTATTGCAAATCTTACACACGATGCGCTTCTGTTCCACGTCGGATTCTTCGAATCCAAAGTGATCCCGTATTACAGACGTTTTTCGTCCCTTTTTGTCGACCGACTGATTCTGCCCTCCTTCTGTCATCTTGCAGGCTTTCGTCTAAACGGGGGAACAGGGGTGCTGCGCCCTCTTACCGACTCCGTGAAAACATCCCAGCAACACCACGTGACAATGTGTCTGATCATCAAATACGTTATAATTGCTCCAAAAATATTCCAATCATAGTAGATATACCGCCAGACGGTGCAAAAACAATCCGAATTGGCGTTTTCCAGACCGAGGCGCCATGTTGTTTAGTTGTTTACTTGTCGCGGCTGCTCTCGCGAGATTTGACATGGGTTACATACAAGGTCAGCTGACTTGTAGAGCGAGATTTCTCGAGACTGAATGACCTTTCACCCACCGGCGCGGGAGCTTTTGACAGAAGTAGTTCGCGAGTTGTTTTTGTTGACACTTGGGCATTTAAAGATGTCATCCCGCGGCACGAAGCGGAAGAAAGCCAAAGACTGTCCGGGGCAGAAGAAGATTACTTCTTTCTTTTTCAATGTTGACAGACAATTTGTTACAATTTCCCTCTCAGATAGCCTCAGAACGTCCCATTGGAGCATTTTTCAAAGGCTTTGCACGGTGGGAGGACAACCGGCACCATCTCCCCCCCCGCTTCGCTCCCTCGCCATGGTGAGCGCCCTCATACTAAATTTTTCTAGAAAAAACCCTGATCTTGCGAGCCTACCTCGCGCCAAACAATTCACAATCTCTCCTCCTTTCAGCTGCGTGAGTGGAGAGCCATAGAGACACTGCTTCCGTCGCGTGAGTGTTGTCGGCAAGTCTGCGCATGGGCCCGCGGGAAGGAAATGTATTGCGTGTGCGCGTCCCCGACAAATGCCAAAATAATCGTTTCAGCTCGATTATATGAATTTTGAGATTGTTTGACACAAAAATCGAAATCGTGATCTAAATTCGATTAATTGCACAGCCCTAGTTTCCCCACTAGACCTCTATACAGGAAGCAATATTGAGAGAATAAAACAAATCGCCTCTCCAGACAGCCAACGAAACCGAATCAGTCAGTCAATCCAGGAACGAGAGCCGTGCCTGGGGTCGAGATACGCTGATGCAATCGATGAGACCTAATAAGCAAGAAATATGCAGATCATTCGGAGGATGCTCGATATTTCACTTGGGATCAATACTCCGCTGATGATGAGGCTTTCTTTAACAATTATCACTAAAGATTTATGAAGTGCTCCCTTAAGGATGCAGGGTTTATTACCGCTACTTTCCTTCAGATAATGATGGCTAATAATGATCCTTGCTTAGCTCAGCCGTGTATTCAAATCCGGGGAAAAAAAATAAATAAATCCGATGATTTAACTGAAACAAAGAAAAGTTTTCTTCAAGCAGATGTGTTTTGACGGTAAAGGTCACGCGTCTTGTGAAACATGAAGAAGCTCGTCGGCTTTGAATCTGAACAAACCGCCGAAATGACTCGACGTTTGGCTCTTTGCATTTGGTGGACGGGTTTGGACAAAACCCAGATGTGTCGTTTTTTCAGGAGAACAGGAACAGGTTAGTCTGCACGTCAATGGCGTTAAAAACATCAAGTTTAACTTGCTGTTTGGCCAGTGGCGCTCAAGGATTAAAAATCTTTTTATACTAGCAGATCGTGTTACATCGAAAAGCTGAAACATGCAGCAATCACAGATCCGTATAATTTACCCACAAACGTATTTATTTGTTCTGCACGCTGTGCTCTCTCTCTCGCTGTCTGTGTTCACCGCTTCAGATGGATGAAAGTAAAATTCTATTTCTCTCATTTTTGTTCGCTATTGTGTCGCTGCTATAGCAAGTCATGAGTGTTTGAAATACGCTCTGTAATATATCAGCCCGTATGTCAAAGCGATGGCCGTAAACGAGATTCGTTGAGACCTGTGCGAGACATCGTAGGACGGAAGTAAAACGTACAGCGGAAATCCAAATGACCGACATCTGCCAACGTTCCCTGTGTCTGAAATCGCTCAGCTGTTCACTACTCCCTATATAGGGAATTACTCTATAGAGGACTGTATAGTGAGCTCATTGGTAAAATAAAAAAAAAAAAAAAAAAAACGCTTTCGGACACTACTCCGTCGCGCTGGTATTTACATCATTACTGTCGCACAATTAAAACGTGCCAGATCAGTCGGCTGGCGGGTTTCAAAATAATAAACACATGCATGTTTTTGTGATAAATCCATATTATCCTGAGCGCATTTCCCACATTAATCAATACAAAGTACCTGCAGCTTTCAGTTCTTTTAAATCAAGGCTGAATACTTTCTCGCTTCTTCGCCGCTGCCTTTTATTAAATCACATTTGAGGCTTTTAATTTGATTTCTTTCAGCGCGACCGTAAAGCATGATGAGATTTATTGCTTGATTAATGACGATCGTTGTTCACTACTTTTCGTGATGCATCGTGAGATACTTTGAGTGCACTATATAGGGTGTAAATAATCCTCACTAAGGTTTCGGGCAGCACTATAAAATGGCGTCTTCACTATATAGCGTCCTCTATAGTGAGTAGGGAGCGAGTTCGGACACAGGGGTTTGTCAAAAGACGCACGCGCCCTCTTTCAAATGCTGACGTGATCAAGCCGGAAGTTTTGTTTATTTTGATAGCAATCAGGAAAGTTTGAAAAAAGTAGGCAGTAATCATCATTTAAACTCGTTTTTGTGCAATACTTCGTTTGGAAAACAGTTTTCAAAATGGCGGCGCTGACACCTGGCTGACACTTGACGTTTCGAAGTCTCGCACAAGTCTCGTGAAGATCGCGCGGATAAGCGACGCCTACCGTGGATCAAACGAACTAAATTCAACACGGCTAAAAACCGAACAGGCCGATAAGTATAATATTTAATTGCCAATACGAGTCACGATATAAGGTTACTAAAACCGAAAACGTAACTGAATAACACGTTAATTAAGAAACAAAGCAAGTTTAAAAATGACTTCAGTTCTCCTTTAAAAGAAACCTGAGCGACTGCAAGCATGAGCTAGTTGTTCGTTGTTCATGTTTCACCCCATGCAGCTCTCCTGATCATTCTCGGAAAAAAAAAAAATAACAGCAATACCTCACACCACTTTTACTTTCGTGTGTTCACAAGCAAGTGCTTATGAATCAAACCGAAAGTTGCACAGAAAGAGGAAATATGTGCCGTTACTTACTTACTTCTGCAGTCGTTTCAAAACGAGGTGCATAAACGGTGGCAGATGTGACGCTGATTCTTTTTCTCGCATTTACAGAGTCTCGATGCTCGCTGAAGCAACCCTGAGAACTTGGAGTTCAACCTTACCATTTGTTCTCTGGAAGCAAAAGCTCCAATGCCAGGTGTTTTCTCTCTCCGAGAGATTTTATTGTGTTTGAAGGCAGTACACTGATTGCTGGGGCGGACAAAAGTTGAAGCTTGAGTATTTTTACTCTTTACCCATGATTGTAAGCTGAACAGTCAATGTCCTGCACCTTAAAACGTTTGACGGAGGCCTTGATCAGGCTGATCAATCGTTCCGCCATTACTTATGTCATAATATGACATCCGAATCGAGCCGTCTGAAATCAAACGAGAAAGGAATTATTGATTTTCCCAGGAAGATATCGTGTTTGTTGATAATCTGAGCTTTACATTTTAAATAAATAATAATTAAAAAAAAGCCCTGAAACTGATAGACAAGTAGAAGCGACGGGCTTGCAGAACGAAGCTGAATGTGTGTGTCGAAAGCGGTCAGGTCATGCCTTTAAGGAGTAATATTTCAGCTCTACTTCAGTGCTCCTCGGCTTGCTAAGATAACCGAGCTGCGCTGATCAGATTACTCCGCTCGAGCTCTTAAAAAAAGTCCTGCGCTCTTCAGCATATGTTCTGCTCTCCTTCCTTTAACAAGAGGAACTACTAAGCCAAGCTGATATTCAATCAGACATGACGCTCTGATAGCTCGAGTCAATCCTGCTGCTCACTCGCTCTCTGACTCCGACACACACACACACACAATTCCACAGCCTCTCCGATTCCCAGTGGCCTCTTTATTCTTCTTTAGAAAACCAACAGAAAGAAACCTAACTACTGCTACATGGACTGATTAATCTTTATCAATAATTAAATGAATAAAAAAAAAAAAGTGTTCGCCCGATTAACTGGAGATTGCAAGTTTGGATGTATGCAGAAGAGGGCGGATAGCGCTTTCCTTGGACAGTGTTACAGGCCCTGTGATGCAGCATGAGCAGCAGTTAGAAAAGATGCAGCTGTTCGGAAAAGGTACACAAGAGCCTTCGGCCTTACAGCGTCAAATGATGATTAGCGGGGGGGGGGCGGGGGGACAAAACAATGCTGTGTTCACACTTATACCGGTACGATAGTGGTATAACTGTATCGATACAAAGTATACCGGTACAGTTTAGTGCATCTGTCCACACTAGCGAGAAATGTTTGCGGTTTTCTTTAACGGTAGTTGAAATGCGCGTGCGCGAAATGTTTCCGTGGTTACCGAGTAACTTCCTTCCGAGAATATGGCGGATGAAACAACGTGTGTGTGCTTTTTGTCGTCAATGTACAGTCTGTATTTCTGGTGGTCATTTATTCAGTCGAATCGTATAAGACGCGCGAAGCAGTTGAGAAAGAAACAAACGAATCTTCGTTCTTCACTATTTTATTCAGCGAAGACATCGATTGAGGTGTGTGACTTTGCGCATGCACATTTATATTTGTATCGATACAGAACCGCTTCATCTGTCCACACTACAGCGAAGCGCTACAGTACCGATACTGTACCGGTACGAAACCCATACATTTGTGGGTTTCGTACCGATACAGTTATACCGCTACAGTACCGGTATAGTTGCTAGTGTGGACAGGTGTTGCGGTACGAAAGTAGTATCGTATCGGTGCAAAATCCCTAGTGTGGACAGGGTACAAGAGCGCTCTGAGAGCACAGTATCCCCCGCTGTCAACTCAGCCATAACTCTGGTAAAATGCGACTGAATTGAACGAAATTGCAATATGCGTTATTACCGACATATAACAAAGAATCCTGTCAAGTTTTGTGAAATTCCTCCAAAAATTGTGAGAGGAGTTGATTTCAGAACGTGAGCACCGTTCTCGGGACGGACAGACGGACATCGCCATGACAAAATCCTCGTTCGGGCCTTTCGGCCAGCGGGGGATAAAAATTGCGAGGGAAGTTGATTTCAGAAAGCAAGCACACCTTGATGAAATTGCCAAAGTACAAGTTTGTCAATAATCAAGGGCATAACTCTGGTAAAATTTGCCCAAATTATATGAAATTTCAATCTGCGTATAACTGTCATATAACAAAGCCTTTTGGTGAAATTCCTCCACAAATTGTGAGAGGAGTTGATTTCAGAAGAACGTACACCCTCATGAAATTGTCAAAGTACAAGTTATTTAATCAAGAGTCAAAACTCTGGGAAAACTTTCACAAACAAATATCAAATCGCAATCTGCGTATTACCGTCATATAACAAGGCCTTTTACCGAGCTTCGAGAAATTCATCCAAAATTCGTGAGAGGAGTTGATGTCAGAAGGCGAGCACACCTTCACGAAATTGTGAAAGTACAAGGTTGTTAATCAAGGGCTGTAACTCTGGTAAAATGCGACTGAATTAAACAAAATAACAATATGCGTACTACCGACATATAACAAGGCCTTTTGCCAAGTTTGGTGAAAATCCTCCACAAATTGTGAGAGGAGTTGATTTCAGAAGGAAAACACGCTCATGAAATTGTCCAAGTATAATTTTGTTAATCAAGGGCTGTAACTCTGGTAAAAACGTGACCCAATTTAGCGAAATTGGAATATACGTATTACCGACATATAACAAAGAATCCTGTCAAGTTTTGTGAAATTCCTCCAAAAATTGTGAGAGGAGTTGATTTCAGAACGTGAGCACCGTTCTCGGGACGGACAGACGGACATCGCCACGACAAAATCCTCGTTCGGGCCTTTCGGCCAGCGGGGGATAAAAATTGCGAGGGAAGTTGATTTCAGAAAGCAAGCACACCTTGATGAAATTGCCAAAGTACAAGTTTGTCAATAATCAAGGGCATAACTCTGGGAAAATTTGCCCAAATTATATGAAATTTCAATCTGCGTGTAACCGTCATATAACAAAGCCTTTTGGTGAAATTCCTCCACAAATTGTGAGAGGAATTGATTTCAGAAGAACGTACACCCTCATGAAATTGTCAAAGTACAAGTTATTTAATCAAGAGTCAAAACTCTGGGAAAATTTTCACAAACAAATATCAAATCGCAATCTGCGTATTACCGTCATATAACAAGGCCTTTTACCGAGCTTCGAGAAATTCATCCAAAATTTGTGAGAGGAGTTCAGGGTTTTTTCTAGAAAAATTTAGTATGAGGGCGCTCACCATGGCGAGGGAGCGAAGCAGGGGGGGGGATGGTGCCGGTTGTCCCCCCTGCCGTGCAAAGCCTTTGAAAAATGCTCCAATGGGACGTTCTGAGGCTATCTGAGAGGGAAATTGTAACAAATTGTCTGTCAACATTGAAAAAGAAAGAAGTAATCTTCTTCTGCCCCGGACAGTCTTTGGCTTTCTTCCGTTTCGTGCCGCGGGATGACATCTTTAAATGCCCAAGTGTCAACAAAAACAACTCGCGAACTACTTCTGTCAAAAGCTCCCGCGCCGGTGGATGAAAGGTCATTCAGTCTCGAGAAATCTCGCTCTACAAGTCAGCTGACCTTGTATGTAACCCATGTCAAATCTCGCGAGAGCAGCCGCGACAACTAAACAACATGGCGCCTCAGTCTGGAAAACGCCAATTTGGATTGTTTTTGCACCGTCTGGCGGTGTATCTACTATGATTGGAATATTTTTGGAGCAATTATAACGTATTTGATGATCAGACACATTGTCACGTGGTGTTGCTGGGATGTTTTCACGGAGTCGGTAAGGGGGCGCACGCCGAGAGTAAGAGGGCGCAGCGCCCCTGTTCCCCCGTTTAGACGAAAGCCTGGGAGTTGATATCAGAAGGCGAGCACACCTTCACGAAATTGTGAAAGTACAACGTTGTTGTAACTCTGGTAAAATGCGACCGAATTAAACAAAATAACAATATGCGTACTACCGACATACAACAAGGCCTTTTGCCAAGTTTGGTGAAAATCCTCCACAAATTGTGAGAGGAGTTGATTTCAGAAGAACGTACACCCTCATGAAATTGTCAAAGTACAAGTTATTTAATCAAGAGTCAAAACTCTGGGAAAATTTTCACAAACAAATATCAAATCGCAATCTGCGTATTACCGTCATATAACAAGGCCTTTTACCGAGCTTCGAGAAATTCATCCAAAATTTGTGAGAGGAGTTCAGGGTTTTTTCTAGAAAAATTTAGTATGAGGGCGCTCACCATGGCGAGGGAGCGAAGCAGGGGGGGGGATGGTGCCGGTTGTCCCCCCTGCCGTGCAAAGCCTTTGAAAAATGCTCCAATGGGACGTTCTGAGGCTATCTGAGAGGGAAATTGTAACAAATTGTCTGTCAACATTGAAAAAGAAAGAAGTAATCTTCTTCTGCCCCGGACAGTCTTTGGCTTTCTTCCGTTTCGTGCCGCGGGATGACATCTTTAAATGCCCAAGTGTCAACAAAAACAACTCGCGAACTACTTCTGTCAAAAGCTCCCGCGCCGGTGGATGAAAGGTCATTCAGTCTCGAGAAATCTCGCTCTACAAGTCAGCTGACCTTGTATGTAACCCATGTCAAATCTCGCGAGAGCAGCCGCGACAACTAAACAACATGGCGCCTCAGTCTGGAAAACGCCAATTTGGATTGTTTTTGCACCGTCTGGCGGTGTATCTACTATGATTGGAATATTTTTGGAGCAATTATAACGTATTTGATGATCAGACACATTGTCACGTGGTGTTGCTGGGATGTTTTCACGGAGTCGGTAAGGGGGCGCACGCCGAGAGTAAGAGGGCGCAGCGCCCCTGTTCCCCCGTTTAGACGAAAGCCTGGGAGTTGATATCAGAAGGCGAGCACACCTTCACGAAATTGTGAAAGTACAACGTTGTTGTAACTCTGGTAAAATGCGACCGAATTAAACAAAATAACAATATGCGTACTACCGACATACAACAAGGCCTTTTGCCAAGTTTGGTGAAAATCCTCCACAAATTGTGAGAGGAGTTGATTTCAGTTGATTTCATACGCTCATGAAATTGTCAAAGTATAATTTTGTTAATCAAGGCCTGTAACTCTGGTAAAATGTGACCGAATTTAGCGAAATTGGAATATACGTATTACCAACATATAACAAAGAATCCTGCCAGGTTTTGTGAAATATCTCCAAAAATTGTGAGAGGAGTTGATTTCAGAAGGTGAGCGCCCTTCCCGGGACAGATGGACGGACATCGCCACGACAAAATCCCTCTTCGGGCCTTTCGGCCAGCGGGGGATTAAAAAAGTAGCTACCAATAACAGCAAACTGACTCGAGTGTATGAAAAATTAGTGGAGTGAGCGAGTCACGGCTTCATTAACCATCTCGCTCCAATTGACAAATCAGATGACACAGTGAAGACATCAAATCTATGAAATAACACCTGGAACAGACATGGAATTACCCGGTAAATAAAAAAGTAAAAAAAATAAAAACAGTTTGATATTTGAGATTTTTCAAAGTGTCCAGTGTTTATGGTAAACCTCGAGGACACTCTGCACATGACTGGCGTTATCTTACCCAGCTTCATGAGGTCGTCTCCTGGAAGGCTTTTCAATTAACAGCTGTGCCTCGTCAGAAGTTAATTAGTTGGACGAGTTTCTTGCCGCCTTAATGCGTTTGAGATCAAACGGAATGGATCATTCCGGATCAGTACCAAAAGTCACAGAGCGGTGGCTACAATTATTAACGAGTTTCTTGCCGCCTTAATGCGTTTGAGATCAAACAGGAAATAATAAACTCGACAGAGACTGTGACTAGAGTCATAGTAATTTGCGCTCGCTGTTACAAACCAGGATGTTTGGTCACCGTACCCTATAGATCCAGAACGGGAAGGGATAAAGAATGAGTCTTAGTGAGGAAAAGTTGCGCCCTGAACTAAATAAATAAACAAACAAACTGATTGGAAAAAAAAATCATAAAAATTGACAGCATTATTAAGTGACTAGAAAAAAATGCTGCTTTTCATGGATCATTCCGCATCAGTACCAAAAGTCACAGAGCGGTGGCTACAATTATCAACAGTCCATAATTATCGACACCTTTCCAGATTTACCAATAAAAAACAAACAAAGGTGAGTCTCAGTTACAACAGTTATTATTGGTTAATTAATCAACCGGAAAACCCGCCCTCGCCCTTTGATCTTGTCGTCTGATGACGCAACTCGTTACCAGAGATGGGATTTTTTTTTTAAAATCACGATCAACAATTTATAGGAAAACCCGGTGGAAAGATCATGGACATGTTTTACTGATCAAATTCACCGGTATTTCATGATCTCCTTGTCGAAACCTACTTTGTTTCTGACTCTTTCATTTGACGGTCGCCATTTTTGAGAAGTCACGTGAGGTGTCGATAATAGTGATCACTTTCACCGGTGTCCACCATTATCGACACCCTGTGGAATTCAGTGACATATACAACCGTTATGGATCGATCTTTGTGTAACATGGTTGAAGTAGATGAAGAACTTTAAAAAAAAAAGTGCTGTGATTTAGATACATTTTTACGTGATTCATAACAGAATGGAATGATTAGAGTATTTAGAATCTGGTTGCAATAAATAGAATTAGACCAGAATTAAATTCCTAGATTCCTAGCGCATATATATATATATATATATATATATATATATATATATATATATCTCATCTCATTATCTCTAGCCGCTTTATCCTTCTACAGGGTCGCAGGCAAGCTGGAGCCTATCCCAGCTGACTACGGGCGAAAGGCGGGGTACACCCTGGACAAGTCGCCAGGTCATCACAGGGCTGACACATAGACACAGACAACCATTCACACTCACATTCACACCTACGCTCAATTTAGAGTCACCAGTTAACCTAACCTGCATGTCTTTGGACTGTGGGGGAAACCGGAGCACCCGGAGGAAACCCACGCGGACACGGGGAGAACATGCAAACTCCGCACCGAAAGGCCCTCGCCGGCCCCAGGGCTCGAACCCAGGACCTTCTTGCTGTGAGGCGACAGCGCTAACCACTACACCACCGTGCCGCCATATACTGTATATATATTTCCATTCAGTTTGCTGTAAATATCTATCACATATCACAATATCAGTAGACATTTTATATTTTGGTTGGAGGAATGACATGCGACCTTTGAGCTGGATTTTCATGTGGTTACGATGTCAATTGCCTGTTGACATTTATTGGTAAACTACAAAAATAGAAATTAATACAAACAACAACAACAACGAATGATTAACAAAATGTGATCTACAAGAATACTTAGAAAGTGGAACAAAAAGATTTTCAGACGCAGGTTAAACATTATCAGTTCACTGATTTACATACATTAGAATTACTTCCTCATTTATATAAGCACCGACATCCATATATTTATATACAACCCCGATTCCAAAAAAGTTGGGACAAAGTACAAATTGTAAATAAAAACGGAATGCAATGATGTGGAAGTTTCAAAATTCCATATTTTATTCATAATAGAACATAGATGACATATCAAATGTTTAAACTGAGAAAATCTATCATTTAAAGAGAAAAATTAGGTGATTTTAAATTTCATGACAACAACACATCTCAAAAAAGTTGGGACAAGGCCATGTTTCCCACTGTGAGACATCCCCTTTTCTCTTTACAACAGTCTGTAAACGTCTGGGGACTGAGGAGACAAGTTGCTCAAGTTTAGGGATAGGAATGTTAACCCATTCTTGTCTAATGTAGGATTCTAGTTGCTCAACTGTCTTAGGTCTTTTTTGTCGTATCTTCCGTTTTATGATGCGCCAAATGTTTTCTATGGGTGAAAGATCTGGACTGCAGGCTGGCCAGTTCAGTACCCGGACCCTTCTTCTATGCAGCCATGATGCTGTAATTGATGCAGTATGTGGTTTGGCATTGTCATGTTGGAAAATGCAAGGTCTTCCCTGAAAGAGACGTCGTCTGGATGGGAGCATATGTTGCTCTAGAACCTGGATATACCTTTCAGCATTGATGGTGTCTTTCCAGATGTGTAAGCTGCCCATGCCACACGCACTAATGCAACCCCATACCATCAGAGATGCAGGCTTCTGAACTGAGCGCCGATAACGACTTGGGTCGTCCTTCTCCTCTTTAGTCCGAATGACACGGCATCCCTGATTTCCATAAAGAACTGACCACAGAACAGTTTTCCACTTTGCCACAGTCCATTTTAAATGAGCCTTGGCCCAAAGAAGACGTCTGCGCTTCTGGATCATGTTTAGATACGGCTTCTTCTTTGAACTATAGAGTTTTAGCTGGCAACGGCGGATGGCACGGTGAATTGTGTTCACAGATAATGTTCTCTGGAAATATTCCTGAGCCCATTTTGTGATTTCCAATACAGAAGCATGCCTGTATGTGATGCAGTGCCATCTAAGGGCCCGAAGATCACGGGCACCCAGTATGGTTTTCCGGCCTTGACCCTTACGCACAGAGATTCTTCCAGATTCTCTGAATCTTTTGATGATATTATGCACTGTAGATGATGATATGTTCAAACTCTTTGCAATTTTACACTGTCGAACTCCTTTCTGATATTGCTCCACTATTTGTCGGCGCAGAATTAGGGGGATTGGTGATCCTCTTCCCATCTTTACTTCTGAGAGCCGCTGCCACTCCAAGATGCTCTTTTTATACCCAGTCATGTTAATGACCTATTGCCAATTGACCTAATGAGTTGCAATTTGGTCCTCCAGCTGTTCCTTTTTTGTACCTTTAACTTTTCCAGCCTCTTATTGCCCCGTCCCAACTTTTTTGAGACGCGTTGCTGTCATGAAATTTCAAATGAGCCAATATTTGGCATGAAATTTCAAAATGTCTCACTTTCAACATTTGATATGTTGTCTATGTTCTATTGTGAATACAATATCAGTTTTTGAGATTTGTAAATTATTGCATTCCGTTTTTATTTACATTTTGTACTTTGTCCCAACTTTTTTGGAATCAGGGTCGTATACAAAATTGAGTCATTCAGGATTCAGCCATGTTTTTGCTCGGCGTTAGCAACAGTTACAGGTTTTTAGCTTTCTCCTGAAATGTTTCTTTTATTTCGTCTTCCTCAGGGTAGTAAAACTCGCTTTCGCTGTGAAGACTGTCGTTATCGCTATCCATGATGTAAAATTAATGCTATTCTCCTGACAAATGCGAGAATAAATGTTGACAAAAATCGCTACTATTTTTGTTGTTGTGAACGAGCAAGTCGCCAGAGGTCCGTATCCGGGGTCCGTACCAAAAAAAACTAGTCGCAGACTGTCGCAGCCCGGCTTTCCCTCGGCAGGCATGGAAGTAGAGTAAGCCTCATGGAAACCAACTCGAAAAGGGTTCGCGACGGCTTTGCGACACCAGCGACGCATTTGCGGCTGTTTTGAGAGAAATTCTGTCGCACAAATTTTTTGAACATGCTCAAAATTTCAGCGACGAAGGAGCGACACTTTGCGACTCGCGCGAGGAAATTGAGAAGCCCCGCGAATGTTTCAAGACACTTTTGAAACTCTGAGGCGAATGACGTTCGCAAGCTGTCGCAGCCCAGTGAGATACTGGCTTAATGATGGGGAGTCAAATGAAAACTTTGAAAGTGTGACACGAACGTTAAATCAGCCCAGTGAGATACTGGCTTTAGGGATGTTCATAACTCACTCAGTGCGTTTACATGCACATCCAAATCGAGCTACTGTCGGTAATCGAGCTAAAGGTCCCAGCAGGGGTGCCAGAGAAACCCAATCCTACATGCACACAAGGAAATCGAGCTATTGTGTGAGGTACATTGTGCACCCGAGCCACAGGTGGCGCTACACGCCCCATCGTGTTGGTACACTTCCGGTTGTCGTCATGAAGAAGAGCGATTCAAGAGTGTAAACAAAGTTATCAGTTCCGTGTTCACAAGAAGAACGACGACGTTCGTTCTCCTTGTTCCTCCTGACCTCTTCTGCTGCTCGCTGCTACTACTGTTGTCATGCCGACCGAGGCTGTTGTGTTTCCCGCTTGTGGTCTCGTCACTCGTCACTTCCGGAAGGGGCAGTGCTGAAGTAAGTAGCTCGACTACGTAGCTCGATAGGGTTTACATGCACCAAGTAGCTCAGCTACAATCGCATAATCTAGGTCGCGTAGCTCGATTACGAGAAATCCAGTTCGGTTCGATTTCAGCCGAGCTAAGGTGTTTCCATGGCATTTAGAACTTCGATTTCAGTCGAGCTACAGCAGAAATTCGATTTTCTCTATGTGCATGTAAACGCACTGAGAGATTAACTGTTAAACGATTAGTCAAAAAAATTAAATAAATAATTGAATAGCTTGCAGTGTGGTAAATGCACAGAAAGATATCCTCTCGACTGGTGGAGAGCTAATCGGACACGTTTCCCAAGGCGGGCCGCTCTAGTTAGGTGTCATCTTTACATACCGGTATCACAGCAAATCGGGTATCACACAAGCATATCGACATGCTGACGGTTACTGATTTTTATTCAGAAATAACTTGTCCGGGGGCGGCATGGTGGTGTAGTGGTTAGCGCTGTCGCCTCACAGCAAGAAGGTCCGGGTTTGAGCCCCGTGGCTGGCGAGGGCCTTTCTGTGTGGAGTTTGCATGTTCTCCCCGTGTCCGCGTGGGTTTCCTCCGGGTGCTCCGGTTTCCCCCACAGTCCAAAGACATGCAGGTTAGGTTAACTGGTGACTCTAAATTGACCGTAGGTGTGAATGTGAATGGTTGTCTGTGTCTATTGCCGCTTTTCCACTACCAACGCAGCTGAGTCGAGCTGAGCGGGGCTGTTGGAGTTGCATTTCGACTACAACCGCGCTGAACCGTGCTGGCTGGAAGTGGGTGGACACATTGGGTGGAGTTAGCGAAAGTGGGTGGACATCACGTGATGTCGTTAGGCGGCGCAAACAGTGACATCAGTGACCTTTTAAGCGGTAGTCTCACGACCCAGATAGTAAACAATAAACATGGAGGACATGGAGTCGTTAGTGTTGCTGGTCTTGGTGCTGTGGCTTGTTGTCACCGGCAACGCCAACAGATACTGGCAAGAGCGTATAGATGAGGCGAGGCGCATAAGGCTTCAGAAATTCTCGCAATTCGTAATTCTTCTCCTTCCGGGTTTACGGTGTTTACAGATCCCAGCGTGCTCGCGGGGCGTGTGTGGGCGTGTGAGGACACTCCTCCTCACCAATCAGTGCACAGGGGAGTGTCTGCTCACGCCTCTAGCCTCACTCGGCTCGGTTTGGCTCGCTTCAGTCCTACTCCAAAACCGTGCGAGTTTTGGGTGCTGAGCAGGGCTGAAGCGAGCTGAGTCGTGCTGCTCTGAGGTAGTCGAAACGCGAGCCGTGTCGGGCTGAAGTGAGCTGAAAAAGGGTAGTGGAAAAAGGGCCATATGTGTTAGCCCTGTGATGACCTGGCGACTTGTCCAGGGTGTACCCCGCCTTTCGCCCGTAGTCAGCTGGGATAGGCTCCAGCTTGCCTGCGACCCTGTAGAACAGGATAAAGCAGCTACAGATAATGAGATGAGATGACTTGTCCGGATTGAAACAGACTATCGTTTCTTGTTTGTTTTTCCCCCTCGAGGTGTGAAAAAGGCAGCTTCCCATTTTGTGAAAACGTTGTCTGTTGATCATTAATTCAGTGACCTATACTGGACAGCAGAGCTGGTTTTTGTTCCAGCACTCTCCGTGCTCATACGTTCGAGAAAGTGTGCCCACCTGCTGTTCATTCTAATAGGCCTGAATTTTACAATATTTTCCTACACGGGAGACGGAGTCCGCTGGACCAGCCAGTTAAGTGCACTAGGTGCTGGAGGATTAAAAGTTTGTTTCGCTAATATGGTTTTATTTTTATTTTTTCCCCGCCTGCAAAGTCTGGCAACATCTCGCTAATTTTTTATGACACAAGTTATGAACTGTTTATACTGGGGGTGGGGGGAATAAAGCACTTCTAATTTCTAAAGCATTTCTGTATCGGTGTCACGGTCACTCATCCATTCTTTAAGGAGAACTGAAGGCAATTTTTTTTAATCAAAATTCTATTTATCTCATTTTATTAAATATCGGAATGCATTTTTGATCGCTATTGTGTTGCTGCTATAGCAAGTTATGAGTGTTTGAAATATGCTCTGTAATATATCAGTCCGTATGTCAAAGCAATGGCTGTAAACGAGATGCGTTGAGACCTGTGCGAGACATCGTAGGACGGAAATAAAATGTACAGCGGAAATCAAAGCGACTGACATCTGCCAACGCTGTCAAAAGACGCGCACGCCCTCTTTCAAATGTTGATGTAATCAAGCCGGAAGTTTTGTTTGTTTTGATAGCAATCAGGAAAGTTTGAAAAAAGTCGTCAGTAATCCTCATTTAAACTCGTTTTTGTGCGATATTTCGTTTGGAAAACAGTTTTCAAAATGGCGGCGCTGACACCTGGCTGACACTTGACGTTTTGAAGTCTTGCACAAGTCTCGTGAAGATCGCACGGATAAGCGATGCCTGCCGTGGACCAAACGAACTAAATTTAACACGGCTAAAAACCGAATAGGCCGATAAGTATAATATTTAATTGCAATTAGTTGACAATATGAGTCACGATATAAAGTTACTAAAACCGAAAACGTAATTGAATAACACGTTAATTAAGAAATAAAGCAAGTTTAAAAATGACTTCAGTTCTCCTTTAACAGGCCTACGTTTTCTTATCAGCTAACGGTTAACAGTTGATTAAGGAGTGTTGACCATCAGTGACGAAAAAAATATCCGAACTGGACGTCTCGACCCTTCACACATCGTCGCATCCAGAATCGGGCAAATCACAGTGAGCTCAATTCCAAACAGGACAGCGTGATACGACGATACAAATCGTGCGACGACAGAAGAATCTTTATTGATAGATATTTTCTTGTATCTTCTATTTCGCTAATGTTGCGAAAGTCGTTTTCCATCAGCTGATTTACGTCAGGGTCAGAGCTCGGGGACACTGGCTGTGCGCTGGAACAAAAATGAAATGAAGGAACAACAACAACAAAAAAAAAATCCCCACAGCATCAAACATCAGCCCACTCAAAGATGAGGATAAAGGGAGGTACTTCTGTCATTTGGATGAAGTTTTGGCAAATCAAATCAGACATCATTTCATGACATGAGGTCCTGTCCGTATCCCCAAACCCCAATTCCAAGTCTTCAAACCGTGCTTCCCGTTTCATCCTGGATGGTGCCGCTCTAGCAGCCACATAATTGTCTGTAACTGGCGTCTTAAACCAGCAAGAGCTTTAAGACAAACTGCTACTGCGGATTCTTTTAAACGTGATCACACGAGATGTGCGTTTTTCTCAAATAAAGCTATTGCTGATGCCAACAACTACAAAGATGATCCTATTAGACACTACAGTGATTATATAAAGTCTCCTAACACCAGGACGGAGTCTCACTGCACGAGCCGACTGGATTCAGGAGCTAATGAGGAAGAGAGAGGAGCAGTCTGGTCACAAAAAATTCACAGGAATACTAATATATGAGAGAGAGAGAGAGAGACAGACAGACAGACAGAGGGAGACAGAGACACAGACAGAGAGAGAGGGAGACAGAGGGAGAGACACACAGAGAGAGGGAGACAGAGAGACAGTGTGAGACAGAGACAGACAGACAGAGAGACAGTGTGAGACACAGAGACAGACAGACACACAGAGAGAGAGGGAGACAGAGAGAGACAGTGTGAGAGACACACAGACAGAGACACACAGACAGATAGAGAGGGAGACAGAGAGTGTGAGAGAGACAGACAAAGAGACAGACATACAGAGAGCGAGAGAGACAGACAGACACAGAGAGGAAGAGACACACAAACAGACACAGACAGAGAGAGAGAGACAGACAGAGACACAGACATACAGAAAGAGAGAGAGACACACACACACAGGCAGAGAGAGACACATACAGACACACAAAGAGAGAGGGAGACAGAGAGAGACAGTGTGAGAGACACAGACAGACAGAGAGGGAGACAGAAAGAGAGAGTGTGAGAGAGACAGACAAAGAGACAGACATACAGAGAGCGAGAGAAACAGACAGACAGACACAAAGAGAGGAAGAGACACACACAGACACAGACAGAGAGAGACAGACAGACACACAGACATACAGAGAGAGAGACACATACAGACACGCAAAGAGAGAGGGAGACAGAGAGACAGTGTGAGAGAGACAGACAAAGAGACAGACATACAGAGAGCGAGAGAGACAGACAGACTAGAGCTGTGCAATATATCGTATTTTTATCACGATATCGATATTGGTGTCAAACGATATCAAAATTCATAATATTGATATGAAACGATTTTTTGTCATTTGTCGAAAGGGACGTGCACAGTCAGGAAATACATTCTCCTCAACACGAGCCATTGAAGGCCGCACAATGGTTCGGCGTGGCAGCGAAGGGGTTAAGTAAAATGCGGCGGGTGATACGTCATGGACGTCAGAACTGTCAGAACTAGCTATGCTGAGGAAAAAGTCTGGAGTTTCTCACGCTCTCCTCAGTCACCATTCCTGCTGAAGAGAAGATTGCAAGGGCACGCAAGATGGGAGATGAGGGGAAACGTCCTCAGCTTGTTGAGAAAAAAGGGAGGAAAACTTCGGTGATATGGGACCATTTTGGCTTTGAGGAGGCCGACGAGGAGCAGAAACGAGCAATGTGCCGGATTTGCAGTAAGGTCGTTTCCGCTCCTCTTGGCAACACCTCCAATCTATTCAGTCACATAAGAGTAAGCCATAAAGTGGTTCACGATGAAACACTTGGAAAAATCCAAAAAACGTTGTTAATATGTTGTTTGATTTGCTTGCTAATAGTTATAATAATACAATTAACATATATTTACGTCATATTTTTGGATGTGGGACTGGGTAATGTAAAAACGGCATCTACGGAAGAAAACAAGCACAACAATATTAGCACATATCCAGCTTGCTAGCTGTGTTAGATGTGTTAAACCGTGTGGATTTAAGTGGAATAATTGCGAGTTGTCCTGTGGTCAAGGCAGCGTTTTAAGGTAAGGCAATTTGGTTATTAATGTTGCCCGCCGCGGCATGTTTACTTGGGTTCATTTGATTTTGACTTGTGCATCTGCAGCTAGCATCATGCTTTGAAGTAGGTTCTGCTAAGGACGGGTTTATTGCGCGACGCAGACGGACTCAGATGTAATTACATTGTTTTTAAAATTCCGTGCGCTTAAAACGGTGTCCCCCTGCTAATCATATAGCCCTAATCATGTGTTGCTTTTACTTTTCTTAATGGCGAGTGAAATATCTCTGCAAATGGTATTTCAATGCTGACATGCCAAAAAGATAGCGGAGACCACATTTGGGAGATGAAGGAAGAGAAGCCTGATGCTTGAAAATAGATCGCTTAATCCCAGGGCTTTGAACCGGTTCAAGGAACGAAAACGAAAACCGGGAACTTTTTCTATTTCACATGGAACAGAAACGAAACCAGAAACTTTATTATTTTTTATGTTCCGGAACAGAAACGCTTATTAAAAATAATGGTAACCGGTTAATACCGGTTTTTATTTCGTTCCTCAAAGTTTCCGTAGCCTACAAATAAAAAAGCCATTCTTCTCCTGCGCAAGTTTCTATGACCCGCTGGGGTTCACTTCCTGTGTGACGTTCGCTGACTGAATGGAGAGAGCGGGAAGGTGGACTACTATCACGTCTCCACGTGATAATAAGTGAGTAAGTGCATTACTGAGTGTCTGAGCAAAGAAGAGCCTGAACGATGCAACCTCCCTATTGGCTGTTTGTAAAAATGTATCAGTTGTTGCCCCTCCCACGGGAATCATCGCGGACTCGAGAGACGAGACCTGACGAGTTAGTTCGTTGGTAGCAGAACAAAATGTCTGGACACAAATCGGGTTTTCAGAAAAGGAAAGAAAATAAACGGAGGGTCGAAAATACAAAAAAGGAGGCAGAAAATGCAAAACGAGTTTTAAGGTAGGACAAATGGTTACTTTTCTGAGGCAGCCCGCCGTGGCTGCCTGCAGGCTTATTTATTATAGCCCATTTAGTTAAAATAGTTGATATAAAATGTTTATAGTTATGTGATGGTTGTCCTGATTTAGACTTTTTTGGGGGGGTTGCGCGATGTTGCACCCGGGTCCAGATTAGGGCAGAACCGGCCCTGGCTACATTTCAGGTGTAGTTTGTTTTATGTATGTATGTACTTGCATAGATGTGTACTTGGTCTTCCAATATGGCGCCTAACAAAATCTCGCGGCGCGGTGACGTCATGCGGTAGTCCTCTATAGGGCCTGACTAGCCTTTGGTAACACACTAAACGAATTATCTTTCATTTTTGGCACTTTTTCTGTTTGTGTAGATGGGAAGACATACTGAGAATCCAAATCGCCAACATTTGAAATAATAATTGTTTTGAATTATTTCTTGTCTTATTTAATGAAGGTTGTAATAGAATTAGCCTACATTTGGCTTAAGCTGGATGAGACAGAGACATAACTTTATAGCCATTTGTTAAACAGCTGACAGGGAACGTAATTAACCGTTCCGGGAACTAAATTTTTTTGTTCTAACCGGTTCGGGAACGTCTATTTAATGGTGGAACCCAAAACCGGAAACGTTAAAATTCCGTTTCTGTTCGGAACGAACCAATAGGAAAAAAATTCTGGTTCAAAGCCCTACTTAATCCACAACGCATAACTGTATTTGAGACAGAACCTGCAACTAGTGGGGATGTTTTGGAATGACTGTGCGTAGGGTGTTTTTGGCCACAGAACACTAACCCACAGTAGTAGGAGGACTACTGGGTTCGTGGATTTTGTCTGTTGACTGAGCGAAGCATGGTGTTTGCCTTGTGCCATTTCACGTAGCATCTAGCCACAGTGCCACCTACACTTTCACTGAAAGTCTTTCAGGGAATGTTTACATGCCGCTGAGCTATTTTCATGTATGTTAATTCTTAAGGACTTGTCTCTATATTGTGCGTGTTTAATGTTGGTGTCTTAACAACACACAAGCTTACGTTGTAGTGTGTGTGTGTGAGAGAGAGAGAGATTTTATCCTTGGCTGGCTACGAGCCAGTGTGGACGTAACGCAGTAATCACTGGTAATACCAGCGCTGGCTCCATCCTCTGTGATCGGAAATGTTGAGTGAGGAGAACGTGAGCCTTGTGCAGGCTATAGGACCTATGCAAAGTACGCGCTTGCACAGTAAATAGTTTAAGTAAAAGGCGTTTCAGGGTACAACGGGAAGGGTTGACAGGTAGCCTATGAGGCCTGTACTATAAAAATGTGGCCCGGTGCCTCGGGTGTTGATGATCGGGGCTTTAAAAAAAGGTGTATAAATATCGTTTTAAAAATCGTGATATCAATATTTACTGAAAAAATCATGATATTGATTTTTTCCAATATCGAGCAGCCCTAAGACAGACAGACACACGGAGAGGAAGAGACGCACACAAACAGAGACACAGACAGAGAGAGAGACAGACAGACACACAGAGAGAGACAGAGACACAGACATACAGAAAGAGAGAGAGACAGACACACACAGGCAGAGAGACACACACACAGACAGACAGAGAGAGAGACACATACATACAGAGAGAGAGAGACAGAGATATGCAGTGAGACAGACAGACAGACAGAAAGAAACGCGCACACACACACGCTAACCCCTTTTGCATAGCCTGTTCAAGATGGAATCCTTACGCCTTCATTCCACCTCGCGTTCTGGAGATAACGTCCAAATGTGGAACCGGGTTTTGTGTTGTTCTGTCTCCGAGCTGGAACTGACGTCTGTGTAAAAGGAACAGCCGGCACGGTGGGACAGAGGTGTGAGATTTTTGACATTGACTTTCTTCTTTCCAAGAGTAGCACAAATTCAAACATCTCCATCCTCGACGTCGGAGGTCCACACACACACACACACACACACACACACACACACACACACACACACCTTTGTGCCTCAAATTGCCTCGTATATCTCTTCACTTTCTCCTCCAACATATTTCTGATCACACAAACATGTTGCTTGGACGAGTCTCTCCATTCATCTCTCTCTCTCTCTCCCTCTCTCTCTCTCAGCACAGTTTTATGTGACAGACTTATTCCCCCTTAGGGGAAGCTCGACTAAAGGACACAAACATGTTTTAGATAAACTGAGGCTATTACTTCCTTTAAACGTGAATTATTTAATGGAAGTTTGACATGTTCCTATGATGCTCAGGAACTCTGCTTGTGTTTGAAGAGAGGTATGAATGTGCACGGCTAACAAAAGCACCTCAACGCTCAGCTCAGCTGCTGTTTTGAAAGCACAGGGTTCTCCAGAAAATCTGAAGTCGCCGGCTTTAAAAAAAAAAAAAAAAGGTAGCAGGCAGCTCTGGAATTTGTGGCAGCAAATGTTGAGGGGGTTCTGAGGGCATTCCTCCCCCCAGAAAATTTTGAAATTTACAGGCCTTCTGGTGCGTTCTCAGCTAATAAATAACGAACCATTTCCCTGTAAAATACTTGCAAAGCACTCCATGTATGAAATTTCCCTCCAGATGTGTGTGTGCTTGGCTTTCTCAGTTCCCCTCTGTAGTACGCTGCCTGGCTCGGTAACATAACTACATGGTGAGCTTACTTGGTGCATGTGTAACGAACCTGCTGTGGTATTGTGTATTGTATAGTTTTAAATATCTGCACATAGTTAGTTATTTGCGCTTTATAAGTCTGAAGCCTTCACTCAGGGACCAGACCGCTCGATGGGACCTTCAGCACTCGGGGAAGCTTCTGGATATGAAAATATTAATCATGATTTATATGTACAAGCTTGCAGAAAACAGGCTTTAATTTGACCCACAGAAGGTTTTAGTTTCTTCTTCGGTGGCATTTTGTGAAAACCTCTGAAACAACCACCACCTGTGTCTTCACCCGTCTGCTACGGCGTGGTCACGTGGTCCGGCTCAGCCAATCAGAGCGCGAGAATCGATCATGGCTTTGCTTCCGGTCATGCTAAACCCGAATCGAAGACAATTTCGTGGTGGAATAATTGGATTTAAAGCAAATTATGGGCAGCGGAGACAATATTAAAAAAAATAGCTTGAACACTGAAAGGCAGGTTTTTATTGTGTTCTGGGATCGAGTAGCCGGCGCAGAGCGTCTGTGTAGGCGGAGATCGACATGTCTGAAAGCAGCACCGGTATTCTCGGGGTGTTCATATTTCCAATGCGTAGATACGTCACCTTAGACGGCGATGCTCTGTTGGGACAACACCTTGCAATGCGTTTAAAAAAAAAAAAGGCCGCAGCTTCCATGCAGGCTTTATTTAGTTCAGTGTAAATCACTCAAGCTGGAATATTGAGATGCTTTCTTCATACCAGGATTACAAAACGTGTAAAAAGGGGGAGAGAGAGAGAGGGGCGGCAGATGAGTGTTGAAGGAGGCCTTGTGTCTAATGCAGTTTGGTGTTTTTACCCTCATGGTGCAGTTCACCAGTGCAGGTGTGGAATAAATCTGAAAGATTCAACCCCACTGTGTGCAGTGCATTCTGGGATTCTGGGACAGAGCCCAAAACACAGAGCTGTAGAGCTGCAGCGTCGAACCATAAAGGTCAATTTATGCTGACAACGCAGTCCTCGCAGATGGCGTCTGCGTAGCCCCCCCTCCTTCGCAGACGCTCTGCGCGCACCTCCCAAAAATTGTGACCACCGCAGAAGCCTCGCAGACAGCGTCGCAGACAAGAGGGCTCTGATTGGTCCACTCTACATCCGCTGTACACGCACTTCCGCTTCCCTACTTTCCCGGTTTGGTTTGTTTTCACGACCGCCATTTTTAAAAATGCGAGCGAAGATGGAGCAGCACGAAGAGCGGTTGATCGAGGAAGTGAGGAAGTACGTACATCTATACGACTCCAGTTCTAGTCATTATAAGTAACCGGAGGATAAACACTCCACTAACCACACCCACCAACTACTCCTAGCGATTTCGCGACTTCGCGCCCCCTTGCGTTGTGGCGGTGAATAACATCGCGCACGCCTATTACTCCCCGCTCAACGATAAATTACAACCGTCTGCGAAAAGCTATCTGCGAAAGCCTTGTCGCAAGAGCATGCAGAGGCCCTAAGGCCAAACAAAATAATGTGTGTGTTTCCGGTTACCCAACCGACCCTGTAAAAACACTGCAACCCTTCAACTGTTTATGACCACGATAAACAAACTATTTCTCGCTAGCGCGGAAGTTTTACGTCTCCAACGTGTGATGTCATGTTGTCTTGACAGCCATGTAATATTGTAAACCATATTCAACACTCATTCGCCATTGGGTAGAGTGACGTAATACACGTAGGATAAGCCATATGCTAACAATATTGCGTGCTATCAAACAGGCTTGTTGTACTCAAGTCCGACTTGTGCCCTAATTTTAAGGACTCGTGTATTAACTAGGTGCATTACTGCCACCGACTGGGCTGGAGTGTGCAACGGGCTTACTGACCAATGCACTAGCTAGTATTAACCCTCTCTCATGTTATTTGCCCTGCTGATAGTGGGCGGGGCTTACTGACCAATGAACTAGCTAGTGTTAACCCTCTCATGTTATTTGCCCTGTTGATAGTGGGCGGGGCTTACTGACCGATGAACTAGCTAGTGTTAACCCTCTCATGTTATCTGCCCTGTTGATAGTGGCGGGGCTTACTGAGTGATGCACTAGCTAGTATTAACCCTCTCTCATGTTATTTGCCCTGTTGATAGTGGGCGGGGCTTACTGAGTGATGCACTAGCTAGTATTAACCCTCTCTCATGTTATTTGCCCTGTTGATAGTGGGCGGGGCTTACTGAGTGATGCACTAGCTAGTATTAACCCTCTCTCATGTTATTTGCCCTGTTGGTAGTGGGCGGGGCTTACTGAGTGATGCACTAGCTAGTGTTAACCGTCTCTCATGTTATTTGCCCTGTTGGTAGTGGGCGGGGCTTACTGACCAATGAACTAGCTAGTGTTAACCCTCTCATGTTATTTGCCCTGTTGATAGTGGGCGGGGCTTACTGAGCAACACACTAGCTAGTGTTAACCCTCTCTCATGTTATTTGTGCTGTTGATAGTGGGCGGGGCTTACTGACCAATGAACTAGCTAGTGTTACCCTCTCATGTGATTTGCCCTGCTGATAGTGGGCGGGGCTTACTGACCAATGAACTAGCTAGTGTTAACCCTCATGTTATGTGTGCTGCTGATAGTGGGCAGGGCTTACTGACCAATGAACTAGCTAGTGTTAACCCTCTCATGTGATTTGCCCTGTTGATAGTGGGCAGGGCTTAATGACCAATGAACTAGCTAGTGTTAACCCTCTCATGTTATTTGCCCTGCTGATAGTGGGCGGGGCTTGCTGAGCGATGCACTAGCTAGTGTTAACCCTCTCATTTTATTTGTGCTGTTGATAGTGGGCAGGGCTTACTGACCAATGAACTAGCTAATGTTAACCCTCTCATTTTATTTATGCTGTTGATAGTGGGCGGGGCTTACTGACCAATGAACTAGCTAGTGTTAACCCTCATGTTATTTGTGCTGTTAATAGTGGGCAAGGCTTACTGACCAATGAACTAGCTAGTGTTAACCCTCATGTTATTTGCCCTGTTGATAGTGGGCGGGGCTTGCTGAGCGATGAACTAGCTTTTTATCTGTAGTCGAGCAGGAACGTTAGTCCAACACAGCAGCAGAGACGCGTTTTCACATAAAGGCAGCAACAGCCACCGTCAAATCCACCGTGCGGGTGGAGTCTTGTTCTCGGACTCGAGGTTTAGCGGCTCGATTACAACACTGCTATCAAACCAAATGAATGAAACCTGCTAGAAGGGAGTAGAACACGTTTTTATTGCATCGATAAAGTGTCCTGTATGTATAATACATTTCCAATATCAGCACATCCTGAAGTCTTTTTCCCGCTGTCTTATACGACAGCAATTTACTAACAGAACATTGTATCCATTTACAGTTGCTTTTATTTCGTGTTGCAGCCGCAAAGCCCTCCGTCCTGAAAACTTCAACTCCGTTACAAAGCCCTGACACTGGAGACTCCTTCCTTCCATAAACACTCATCTTCTCCTTACAGAAAGCTTCAACAAACACATAAGACCGAGAGAATTTTTTAAATGCAACACGAGCGATTTCTGAAACCTATACTACAATACGTATTTTGTCTCGCAAAATTATCATCCGGTCTCATGATTAAAAAAAAAAAAAAACCACTGCATTTCGCTGCCAGCCGGTGAAAAACCTTCAAAGCTCCTCTTTTGTGCACTGTGATTCATGTAGCAATAGAAATATTCCTGTTTTCAGGCTCAATTGGGCAGAATGTAATGATGGTTATCATAATTGTTCCACCAGATAAGCTTCCCTATTAGAAATGAGCTCTGTGCATCGCTTCACATCGGAACAAAAGCCTTTCAGCCTCGAGCAGAAAGAACACGATTAATCCATCATCCTCCAGGCGTCAAATGAATTCCAGATCCGGTACGCTGATCTTCCGCGGTAATTCATTAATATCCATATGGAGTTGTGAACGAATAATACTAATCGTGACATTAGCAATTAGTTTTGTGATGAATGTATTTTTCCACATGACGCACTTTCGCAAACCGCTCGTCTGATCGTGCTCGGCGCTCGTGTTGGAGTTTGGTTCCTCCTCCTGGGATACTAAATGGACCATTATCATGTCAACTTCGCCGGCGCGGACGCATCAGTCATCAGAGAGAAAACAAACGCGTGCAGTGTTTTGTTCTGTACCTAAGGGGAATGTTAGTGGTGTTGACCTGCACAGCTTGGAACGGATAAGCTGTTTCTAATTTGCTAACTCAAACGGCCGTGAGTGACTCGCGTGTTGCTGAAAGTCAGATCTTTTACAGCTTGGCTTCCACCCAGCAGGTGCCTGAAGAGCTGTCCGCCATCCGCCATCTCGGGGCTGTCAGACCCAACCCCCACCCCTTCTCTCTCTCTCTTTCTTTCTGCAGCTGGCCGGCTTTCCCGGTATTGTTCACCGCCTCGGGGAGGCAAAGCACGGGGGAGGACTGAGGCCCCTGAACTGCCCTCTTTCCTTCAGCCCAAAGAGGCGACCTGCATTCCTCATGGTTGCTGTCTGAGAAAGAAAATGAGGGAGGGAGGGAGGGAGGGAGGGAGGGAGGGAGGGAGGGAGGGAGGAAGGCCGCCAGCTTTTTCAATCGCACATGGACGAAGGAAGATGTGCTCTATGCCGCTCCTGCTTTTGGGCTTATTGTACAGCGTGTGTATGACTTCAAATTAAAAAAAACAAAACCCTTTCGTCTGATTGAACTGGAATTTATTCCATTTCCAGATTCGTGCTCTTTAACGACTCGGTCCGTCAAGTCAGGTTGTGGATCTGCCGCTTCTTACATGCAAACAAGGACTCGGGAAGACAAAGACGAAGAAATTATCCAGTTGTCAAGTTGAGAGAGAGAGAGAGAGAGAGAGAGAGAGAGAGAGAGAGAGAGAGAGAGAGAAAGCAGATCCAGGCTTGTAAGTGAAAAAGGGCAGAGTCCTAACATACCCCCTGCTCTTGACCACCGCCTCCCAGCGTGCCTGCGACTCACTCACAACAGTATCTATTACAATAATAATCCACATTCTTGTCAAGGTCACCCTCAAGAAGAGAACAGAAGACATGAGACTAGGAGGAGGAGGAGGAGGAGGAGGCTGGACCGGAGAGGAAATCCAGATAAGTGGCTAAGAGGCGTGGGGGATTTCTTCTGCATTAGCACTCTTACTGACTGTACTTGCACATTTTATCTTCCAGCAAATAGAGACACGATGAAAATCCGTAGGCTCACCGTTCACCAGTGTGCAATAAACTCCGTAGGATCCTCTTCGACTACAAACATACAGTCGAGACGAAAATGATCCGTTTCAGCGCAAAAAAAGACTGAACGGCAAAGTTCGGTCGACAAGATTCAGAAGGTGACGCTCGCGTGCGTCGCGCTGTCCTCAAATACCCCTCTTCCACCAACAGGGAACGGGTTCTGTTCTGATTCACGCAGCAAATTTTGACCAGAAATAAACTGGTTCTGAACTTGAAAAAGTTGGTTCGCAGATGGGACCAAAACGTAGCTGGTTTTTCCAGCACGAACCGTGATGACATCAGTGGGCGTGTCATGAGTCTGGAGAGGAAGCACAGCGCAGCAGTGGAGAACGCAACGGAAAAGGATACGTCGGCCCACACGTGAAACCCCACTCCAAATTATCCCAAGTCGAAATGGTTGCCATGGAAATTGCGGGGGGGTCAAAAATCGCAGAAATCCCAAAATGTCCAAAAGCACAACTCACTTAACATAACTGTCAGGTTTCGTGACAATAATTCCTAATGGTTTTTAAGTTATGCTCCGGAAGCTAAAATGTTCAGACGGACGACGCGATAGTGATAAAAATGGACCAAAAACAAACATCTGCAACAACAGAAGAAAAGCTCACAGGTAAATCAGGTAATAAATATCAGTGCACACCGCCATCTTGCAACTACTGTTTACTCCCGTTGTGAATTATGCCATGCCCCCGTTCATGATTCTTCCACTCAAAACTGGTATAAACGCGAACTGGATTACTAGCTAGCACCAAAGGTTCAAAGAATCCTGAAGGGAACCGCTTCGAGAACCCGTTCCCTGTTGGTCAAAAAGCAGTAACACTCAGACAAGTTGAAGGTTTTCTGCTTGACCACATATAACTTCAAGTCTAAGCTCCAATTCACCTGAAATTATTCTCCTCTATTCAGGGCTTTGAACCAGAATTTTTTTCCTATTGGTTCGTTCCGAACAGAAACGGAATTTTAACGTTTCCGGTTTTGGGTTCCACCATTAAATAGACGTTCCCGAACCGGTTAGAACAAAAAAATTTCGTTCCCGGAACGGTTAATTACGTTCCCTGTCAGCTGTTTAACAAATGGCTATAAAATGATGTCTCTGTCTCATCCAGCTTAAGCCAAATGTAGGCTAATTCTATTACAACCTTCATTAAATAAGACAAGAAATAATTCAAAACAATTATTATTTCAAATGTTGGCGATTTGGATTCTCAGTATGTCTTCCCATCTACACAAACAGAAAAAGTGCCAAAAATGAAAGAGAATTCGTTTAGTGTGTTACCAAAGGCTAGTCAGGCCCTATGCATTGATAGGCTAACAGAGGTTAACATCATTTAATGTTCGCGAGCCTCTCATTAACGTGGACAAATATATTGATATCGTGTTTGAAACTGATGTTTTTGAATAACGATAGACTGCAATATTTACCTCTTATTTAAGATGTGGAGACGTGATAGTAGTCCACCCTCCCGCTCTCTCCATTCAGTCAGCGAACGTCACACAGGAAGTGAACCCCAGCGGGTCATAGAAACTTGCACAGGAGAAGAATGACTTTTTTTATTTGTAGGCTATGGAAACTTTGAGGAACGAAATAAAAACCGGTATTAACCGGTTACCATTATTTTTAATAAGCGTTTCTGTTCTGGAACATAAAAAATAATAAAGTTTCTGGTTTCGTTTCTGTTCCATGTGAAATAGAAAAAGTTCCCGGTTTTCGTTTTCGTTCCTTGAACCGGTTCAAAGCCCTGCCTCTATTATTTAAAGACAGACCGCCTTTCAGATTTTTCCAAGTTTACGTCATAAAAAGAATTTTCCCGACACCCAATTATTTTTGTTGAGTGGACCGAAAGCTACTGAATTCGAATCACAGACTTACAATTTCAGGGTTTTTTTTTAACATAATGAGTTTAGAGCCACGTGGCCGTAAATTCTCTGCTATTTTTTCCTGCTTCACCATGACCCGATACAAGATACATCATCAGGCATGACGTGGTGGGCTTTCCCCGTTCGCGCAAACGGAAAGCGAGAAGAAAAGACGTTATGTTATATACGAAGGAAAGGAAACGCAGGACCAAACTAATAAATATCGGCGCTCAGCGAGCACCTCGGTGTGATCAGCTGTTCGTTTAGTGACAAAATTATGGAACTGTCAGTGCACGCTCAAAGGGAAACCTGCGCATGCGCACACACACACGGACTTCCTCTGTCTGCTTGACTGCGCCAAGCGAGCGATTTCATGCACATTATTTGCTCGGGAATCCGCTCAAATT
Organism: Neoarius graeffei; assembly: GCF_027579695.1. Classification (NCBI taxonomy): domain Eukaryota; kingdom Metazoa; phylum Chordata; class Actinopteri; order Siluriformes; family Ariidae; genus Neoarius; species Neoarius graeffei. The sequence continues at coordinate 15,192,243 of NC_083583.1, read as the reverse complement.
AAATAACTTCCCAGCCACAGAATAATGGCCTGAGATTTTGTAAGATATTACAGAAATAAACATACATCACAATGACCAAATATCAGAAGGAACTAGATTTCACCGGTTATGAAATCGAAAGGCCGTCTAGCTTTAAACTTAAATAAAACAACAGGGTCGTCCAGTCAGTGGCGATCCGCCTCTGCGATCAGAAGGAGGCCTGCTACACACAGACAACCAACACAATAAAAAGAAACTAAAGAAAAGAAACTAGTTATGATCAATATCAAATTGCAATATCCACAATATGTACATATTCAAATTAGCTACAAATAAAACAGTTGTGTATAAAATACAAAGTATGAATGAGAAACTACAAACTATAAGCTTAAAGGAACAGTCCACCGTACTTCCATAATGAAATATGCTCTTATCTGAATTGAGATGAGCTGCTCCGTACCTGTCCGAGCTTTGTGCGACCTCCCAGTCAGTCAGACGCAGTCAGACGCGCTGTCACTCCTGTTAGCAATGTAGCTAGGCTCAGTATGGCCAATGGTATTTTTTGGGGCTGTAGTTAGATGCGACCAAACTCTTCCGCGTTTTTCCTGTTTACATAGGTTTATATGACCAGTGATATGAAACAAGTTCAGTTACACAAATTGAAACGTGGCAATTTTCTATGCTATGGAAAGTCCGCACTATAATGACCGGCGTACTAACACCTTCTGCGCGCTTCGGCAGCGCACTGATATCTGAGCTCCGTATCAACACGCTGCCGAAGCGCGCAGGTGGTGTTAGTACGCCTGCCATTATAGTGCAGACTTTCCATAGCATAGAAAATTGCCACGTTTCAATTTGTGTAACTGAACTTGTTTCATATCACTGGTCATATAAACCTATGTAAACAGGAAAAACGCGGAAAAGTTTGGTCGCATCTAACTACAGCCCCAAAAAATACCATTGGCCATACTGAGCCTAGCTACATTGCTAACAGGAGTGACAGCGCGTCTGACTGCGTCTGACTGCCTGGGAGGTCGCGCAAAGCTCGGACAGGTACGGAGCAGCTCGTCTCAATTCAGATAAGAGCATATTTCATTATGGAAATACGTTCCTTTAAAGACAATCCATCCACGAGAATAAAATATAAAATTATTATAAATTTGTCATTCCCAATACAACGCGCTCCTTATATCTGTCCGAATTTTCTACACAAAAACCAAAATTAAATCCCCCAAGACTCTTTTTTTTTTTTACACTTGAAAATATTTTTCAATATTTTACATCACAATACAAACGTTGTAAAATACTGAATTTTTTTATAATAATAATAATAATAATAATAATAAATAATTTCACAGTATATAGACACATTTTTCTTTTATTTTAGAAATAATGCTCCCCCCACACACACTTTTTTCAAACTTGTATTCCTACACTAACAATTCAAGTGATATTTGATATGGTGCATCTCTAAATTCATAGAGCATGCAATTTTAATTGCTTAAAAAAATAAAAAATAAATAAAAAAAAAACCACTTTTTTTAAAAAAAAAAAATTCATTTTATGTTTTGAAGATTGGGTACAATATTTGACCACATCAGCTTTAAAAAAAAAAAAAAAAACCCTAAAGATTATGGGTTAGGGCTCGACGATATAATGATGCAATACTGATAGTGTGATAAATGAGTTTACCATACATCATGGAGCTCTCTCTCTCTTTTTTTTAAAAAATTTATTTAAAGCGGATGTGGTCAAATATTGTACCCAATCTTCAAAACATTAACTTTTTTCAAATTTATAATCCATAGGGCCAAATTACTCAATTCTGATTGGTCAATCAAGGAGGGCTTTTTTTCCTGAACACGGGGCCGTATTTCTGAAATGCTATTGGCTAGTTCGTTACTTGGTTACGGCTATAAAAATGAGCAAATTGTGTCAACAAAATGGCTTTTGTAAACAAGTTCAAATAAAATGTTGTAAACCACTTTCAAAATCCTCGTGTCGTGTCGCCGTGTCATGATGAAAGACGCTTTGGAAACCGATTCAAATGTGCAAGATGGTCTCGCGCCCTGACTGGTTCAGAAAATGTGAATGACAAAATGTTGTGAACTTGAATTTGGCCCTCATCTCATTATCTGTAGCCGCTTTATCCTGTTCTACAGGGTCGCAGGCAAGCTGGAGCCTATCCCAGCTGACTACGGGCGAAAGGCGGGGTACACCCTGGACAAGTCGCCAGGTCATCACAGGGCTGACACATAGACACAGACAACCATTCACACTCACATTCACACCTACGGTCAATTTAGAGTCACCAGTTAACCTAACCTGCATGTCTTTGGACTGTGGGGGAAACCGGAGCACCCGGAGGAAACCCACGCGGACACGGGGAGAACATGCAAACTCCACACAGAAAGGCCCTCGCCGGCCCCGGGGCTCGAACCCAGGACCTTCTTGCTGTGAGGCGACAGCGCTAACCACTACACCACCGTGCTGCCCCATGAATTTGGCCCTTTATATGATAAACAAGTAATAGTATGGTTCCTCGTAAAAATTTTCAAAACTTCAAAAAAATCACTCGTGAAATTAATCCTTAAATTTACTCGGCCCCATACGATTACCTATACTAATATATACAGTGGTGCTTGAAAGTTTGTGAACCCTTTAGAATTTTCTATATTTCTGCGTAAATATGACCTAAAACATCATCAGATTTTCACACAAGTCCTAAAAGTAGATAAAGAGAACCCAGTTAAACAAATGAGACAAAAATATTATACTTGGTCATTTATTTATTGAGGAAAATGATCCAATATTACATATCTGTGAGTGGCAAAAGTATGTGAAGCTTTGCTTTCAGTATCTGGTGTGACCCCCTTGTGCAGCAATAACTGCAACTAAACATTTCCGGTAACTGTTGATCAGTCCTGCACACCGGCTTGGAGGAATTTTAGCCCGTTCCTCTGTACAGAACAGCTTCAACTCTGGGATGTTGGTGGGTTTCCTCACATGAACTGCTCGCTTCAGGTCCTTCCACAACATTTCGATTGGATTAAGGTCAGGACTTTGACTTGGCCATTCCAAAACATTAACTTTATTCTTCGTTAACCATTCTTTGGTAGAACGACTTGTGTGCTTAGGGTCGTTGTCTTGCTGCATGACCCACCTTCTCTTGAGATTCAGTTCATGGACAGATGTCCTGACATTTTCCTTTAGAATTCGCTGGTATAATTCAGAATTCATTGTTCCATCAATGATGGCAAGCCGTCCTGGCCCAGATGCAGCAAAACAGGCCCAAACCATGATACTACCACCACCATGTTTCACAGATGGGATAAGGTTCTTATGCTGGAATGCAGTGTTTTCCTTTCTCCAAACATAACGCTTCTCATTTAAACCAAAAAGTTCTATTTTGGTCTCATCCATCCACAAAACATTTTTCCAATAGCCTTCTGGCTTGTCCACATGATCTTTAGCAAACTGCAGAGGAGCAGCAATGTTCTTTTTGGACAGCAGTGGCTTTCTCCTTGCAACCCTGCCATGCACACCATTGTTGTTCAGTGTTCTCCTGATGGTGGACTCATGAACATTAGCCAATGTGTGAGAGGCCTTCAGTTGCTTAGAAGTTACCCTGGGGTCCTTTGTGACCTTGCCGACTATTACACGCCTTGCTCTTGGGATGATCTTTGTTGGTCGACCACTCCTGGGGAGGGTAACAATGGTCTTGAATTTCCTCCATTTGTACACAATCTGTCTGACTGTGGATTGGTGGAGTCCAAACTCTTTAGAGATGGTTTTGTAACCTTTTCCAGCCTATTGAGCATCAACAACACTTTTTCTGAGGTCCTCAGAAATCTCCTTTGTTCGTGCCATGATACACTTCCACAAATATGTTGTGAAGATCAGACTTTGATAGATCCCTGTTCTTTAAATAAAACAGGGTGCCCACTCACACCTGATTGTCATCCCATTGATTGAAAACACCTGACTCTAATTTCACCTTCAAATTAACTGCTAATCCTAGAGGTTCACATACTTTTGCCGCTCACAGATATGTAATATTGGATCATTTTCCTCAATAAATAAATGACCAAGTATAATATTTTTGTCTCATTTGTTTAACTGGGTTCTCTTGATCTACTTTAAGGACTCGTGTGAAAATCTGATGTTGTTTTAGGTCATATTTATGCAGAAATATAGAACATTCTAAAGGGTTCACAAACTTTCAAGCACCACTGTATATATGTATCACACACGATACATGTTTTTGTCACATCACCCACCTTTAAAAACATCTGTAGACAGTTAAAATAATTTATGCATTCAAGGGTTAAATCACTAAATAAATAAATAACCAACCTATATTTACAAGGGTTGACAAAATCACAGCTTTATTAGCAATCCAAACAAGCCATGTTATTTTGCCCAGACGTGTGTGACGAGGATAAAAAGGGCAATTAACGCAAATCCTACAAGTCAAAATTACAGCAAGCTAATTACGTGACAATGAAAACAGACTCAAGGTAAAGTAACTGTGGCTTGTTCTGTTTAAACAAACATTAACTGTGACAGCTTTTCCTTTGTGAAAGCCAAAAAAAAAAAAAATGCTGGTGACAGAGGAGTAATAAACGTACTGAAAAAACGTTTATATATTTAAATGAAATTTAAAAAAAAGCCCCAGCAGGGATATATAACCTGTGTCCTGGGGACGCAATCTGTCCGCTCCTGATTAACTGCTCTAATCATTTATTCATTCTTTATTTACAGAGACGAAGGAGAATCCACACAAGTCAGTCATCGGCATTATGGACTGATGGCCAGACGACAAAACTAAATCCGACACCGAGGGTGTTTTCACACTTGGTCCCTTTCAGCCATCTAACCGAACTCAGATCGATGACTCAGCATTTTTTGCGCATATGTGAACACTCCAACCGTACCCAGACCCCTTTAAAGCGAACTGAACTACTGAGACCACCTCAGGAGGTGGTCTCAGTATGGTTCGCTAAAAATCAACGGTACGGTTCGCCTAATCTGCGCATTGTGAACAAAAAGCGCACCGGGTTCACTTCGCCTTTTTCACTGTAGTTTAACCTTCTTCGTTTGCCGTAGTTGGTCACGTGACTGTAGCAGGGAAACTCAACTTCCTTTTGGAACTTATCACAGCCGCTTTACAGTTCTCTGAACTTATTGACTGATGAGTCGGCCACAATAATATAACTATATTTTATATATATATTAGGGCTGTAACGATACACCCAACTCACGATTCGATTCGTATCGCGATTTTTGACCCACGATTCGATACGCCCACGATTTTTTTAAAAATGTTCTTTTAAAATAGTAAATTTGACTTATTAACATTTACTTACTTACATTAACTATTTAATAACAAATAATTCAGACCACTGCAGAGAATGAGTAATATGTATGCAAAAATCAACAAATGTATATCCAAAGATTGTTTTATTTCTCAAAATAATACTGTTGAGCCGGAAGCTCTGTTTTTTTCAGTTCTGAAAAAGTCACTTTTCTAAATCGTGTAAATCCGTTAAGATTTTTTTTTGGGGGGTGGCTCTCTCACTGTCTCACTCTCATAGGGCCAATGATTTTCTGTGATCGCGGAAAACAGATGGAAATTACGGAATTTTTATGGTGAAACATTGCTCGCGTGTCAAAATGTAACTGCCGCAGAAGGCTTCCGCCCAAGCAGACATGCCTTCAGTGTTGCCAGATATTGCTAACGTTTTCCACCCCCAAATATGTTCAAAACCAGCCAAAAAGCACCTAAACCCGCCCAATCTGGCAACACTGCATGCCTTTCCGGTCAAGTGATTGTGATTGGCTTGTGGCACACCTAGCCAGCCAATGAGCTGCTTGTTTACAGATTCGCTCCCCGCGTTGCAACCAGAATGGCGACCGCTTAAAAGAAATGAATGCTCTGCCAGTGGCGAGTGTGGACGTTGCGTGACTCGCAGAAGATTGTCGCAGGTCGGCGAAAAAACGACTTACTAATAGATATAAAAAAATAAAAGTAATTTAAGTAAGTTTAAAATGTAATTTAAATAAAAAGTAAAGTATTCATAAATTGAAGTTTGGAAGCGCCTCTGTTTTTGGGCTGAGGAGAAGTTTGAAAGGGTGTACCGCGATTCTGCCTTCTTGTATCGCGATACGGATCGTGGCTCTGCGTATCGCGATTTCGATACGCATATCGTTACAGCCCTTTTTTTATAAATTTTATATAAATAAATACATAATATAATAAATTTATTTTCCTTAATCCGCACTATTTTGATCAAAGAATACAGCAGGGCAAGCATGGCAGCAGACATTTTGATTCAAGAGAAAATTACCCAGAATTCCATGCACTGGGGGTCTGAGGGCTCTCGAGGACCTGGTGTGAACAGAAAGAGGACTGAGGCCCCATCAAAGCTTAACTGGACCAGAAAGAGAACCCAGTCCTCTTTGTAATAAATTCACAGTGTGAACACAAAAAGAACCGAGTTCTTTTTCTGTTGGTCCACTTTTCAGTCCACTTAAAGAGGACTGAGTCTGGTTCCTTTAAAGGGGACCAGGTGTGAAAACACCCTGAAACACACGGTTAAACGTTCACAGCGATTCACCTGTAACAGCTCCTCGGTCCATGATTAAGAACGACTCGGCGGACATTTCATTTCTTTAAATCACGTTATTGACCGTTTCCAAACAAATAGCCTTTTGTACATCGAGCTGTCCCGAAAGACCCGTGAACTATTTATAGACGTCATGTGTTTGCTGCTTCCTCGAACCAGAAGCGAGCTTCCATGTGGGTGGTACGACCTCCAACAGACACAAACAAACATGTGGAACGACAAAGGAAATTTGTTTTCAGTGGGACGAACCTCTCGGGTTACCAACACTCGGTTCAAATGCTCGTTAAGCTTTGACACGGCGAGTATTAAAGTTAGTTGATTTAAAAAACAAAAGATGTTCCTTCATCAGGGATCCTCCAGGAGTAATGTTCCTCCTCGAGCGCCACCACACACCTTCCAACCATCATTCCTTTACTTTATAAATAACAAAAAAAGGTTTTTCCATCATGCGCGAGATGAGATGGAAGTGCTGCTGCATTCAACACTTCTGAACCTCATCCATCCATCTCCACTCCACTCCAGCACTCGCTCCTTTCCTTCACTCCCAATTATCACGAGTTTATTTCGGCTGGGGGGAAAAAAGGCCTTGGAGACTTCTCAGGGTGAGCGCTCGTCTAAAGGCCACATCTGTCAGCTCCACACCAAGCCTGCGATTGTTAGTCAGCTAATTTCGCTGGACCACCCACAGTAGCGCGAGCATCACCCCCTCGTGAACTTTTAACAGCGCTTGGATTTGTTTAGGATATGCTTTTCCTCAAGTAATAAGCTTTCAAACCAGCCTAATAAATGATCCACAACAGCTTCCACACGTAATAAAGAGTATTAGTGCGTCGCTCCTTAAGGGGCGTCATGTTTCGCTGGGTTTTTTTTTAACCCCTCCTCCTCCCCCCACTTGCTCGGCAGCTTAAAGTGCACATCACGGGTAAATTCAGGAGCAAGATCAACGTAATTCTCCTATTTTATATTAAACTTTGGTCAAATATCTGTCACATTTTGTGCAATTTTTTTTACCTTGCGCAATACCAGAAAAATCCAATTGAAATCAAGCCATTTGAGGCGAATTGGTCCGCCTCTGAAAAAACTTGCTGTTTGGATTTCCCGGCAAACATTGATTTTCGTGACGTCGAGTGCGGGACACCTCCTTCTGAATCCTACGTCAGCGCTGGTTTGTTTATGAGAAAACGACCTGGTGGTTTTCTGCAAATTTCTTCAACGTTATCGTGCAATTATTAAAATGGTTACCAGATGTATCGTAGGAGGATGTAGCAACACCAATCTTGATGGGATTAGTACTCATCGTTTCCCACATTGCGCTCAGGTGACAATTCCATATTTCAATACAAAATCGCTAGCTGATAAACTTGGTGTACACAGGCTGTGCACTGAAACCGTGCAAGCTCGCGCAGCCTGCTGGCGCTTCCGCAGGTGACGTCACGAATCTGGCTCCAGACTCCCTTGGGATTTTTCCAGACGCATTTTGTTTTATTTTTTTTCTGCTGTAGACAGATGGCCTTGTGCCAAAAAGCTTTTGTAGGATGAATTAAAGAGGCCCAGCGTTCAGAGAGCAGAGGAAGAAGAAGAAGAGGGCGGGGCCGAGCACAAGGGCCTGCTTGATTAGTATTATCATCGGAAATATAATCCTTTCATACAGTCTTGTAAAGCTTTAAACATCAATGAGAGTCCGAACATGTATTTTTGGGCACGAGATCAACCATGGCTGAGCGTTCTCAAATGGCATAAAAAAATTTTTTTAATTAAAAAAAAAACCCCAAACCTTCCAGTCTGTGGGAATCAGGATTTATTACACTTCAATTTAAATGAGCTAAACTTTAACTGCGAAAGAAATTCATCAGTGAAAGCGCTTGGATCAGAATCATAAACACTTATATTACATTTAATTGCAAGAAATAAAGCACCAGTTTATTACGACCTCATTCACTGAAGCAGCTCGGGATTAAAACTCAAATGAAGAGGGGAAAGAAAGAAAATTTGACAATACAAGATGGTTTGCTAACCAACCGCTAGCAAACTGGCATTATTTTAAATAAATAAATAAATAAAAACCGAACGTAATAAACTTAAACAAAAATAAATTAATTTAAAACTTAAAAAATAAATAAAATACTACTACTACTACTACTAATAATAATAATAATAATAATAATATAAATTCTCATAAATTTAAAAATAAATTTTAAACTATTAACTAAAATAAAATTACCATTTAAACAAAAAAAACCTACTTTATAAAAATTAATAAATTAAATGAAAATTCTAATAAACATTTAAATACTTTAAAAATACATTTAAACAAAAGAAAATTAAGCTAAAAACTAACTAGTTAAATAAAAAAATTAATAAATAAATACATTTAAAAATAAAAAAAATCTATTACTTTAAACGATAAAAATAATTAAAAATGAATTAAATAAAATGTGAAACAAAAAGTTACTTGCAACTACAAATTAAATAACTAAATACAAATTATAATAAATTAAAACCATTTAAAATTACTTTAAACTATTAAAAGACCTAAGACGATAGACAAAGACAACAGTGCACAAACAATGAAGACAAGATGTGCAAAATAGATTTTAAAGGTTCTGTAGAAAATTTCAGCTTAAAATCAACTACTTCTGAACTCGCAACAAAAATGTATCGTTACAGAATTTATCCTGATATTGGTATCATGTCAAACATTAAAAATTGACCAACCCTACTTTCTACTACATTTTAATACAACCCCGATTCCAAAAAAGTTGGGACAAAGTACAAATTGTAAATAAAAACGGAATGCAATAATTTACAAATCTCAAAAACTGATATTGTATTCACAATAGAACATAGACAACATATCAAATGTCGAAAGTGAGACATTTTGAAATTTCATGCCAAATATTGGCTCATTTGAAATTTCATGACAGCAACACATCTCAAAAAAGTTGGGACAGGGGCAATAAGAGGCTGGAAAAGTTAAAGGTACAAAAAAGGAACAGCTGGAGGACCAAATTGCAACTCCTTAGGTCAATTGGCAATAGGTCATTAACATGACTGGGTATAAAAAGAGCATCTTGGAGTGGCAGCAGCTCTCAGAAGTAAAGATGGGAAGAGGATCACCAATCCCCCTAATTCTGCGCCGACAAATAGTGGAGCAATATCAGAAAGGAGTTCGACAGTGTAAAATTGCAAAGAGTTTGAACATATCATCATCTACAGTGCATAATATCATCAAAAGATTCAGAGAATCTGGAAGAATCTCTGTGCGTAAGGATCAAGGCCGGAAAACCATACTGGGTGCCCGTGATCTTCGGGCCCTTAGACGGCACTGCATCACATACAGGCATGCTTCTGTATTGGAAATCACAAAATGGTCTCAGGAATATTTCCAGAGAACATTATCTGTGAACACAATTCACCGTGCCATCCGCCGTTGCCCGCTAAAACTCTATAGTTCAAAGAAGAAGCCGTATCTAAACATGATCCAGAAGCGCAGACGTCTTCTCTGGGCCAAGGCTCATTTAAAATGGACTGTGGCAAAGTGGAAAACTGTTCTGTGGTCAGACGAATCAAAATGTGAAGTTCTTTATGGAAATCAGGGACGCCGTGTCATTCGGACTAAAGAGGAGAAGGACGACCCGAGTTGTTATCAGCGCTCAGTTCAGAAACCTGCATCTCTGATGGTATGGGGTTGCATTAGTGCGTGTGGCATGGGCAGCTTACACATCTGGAACGACACAATCAATGCTGAAAGGTATATCCAGGTTCTAGAGCAACATATGCTCCCATCCAGACGACGTCTCTTTCAGGGAAGACCTTGCATTTTACAACATGACAATGCCAAACCACATACTGCATCAATTACAGCATCATGGCTGCGTAGAAGAAGGGTCCGGGTACTGAACTGGCCAGCCTGCAGTCCAGATCTTTCACCCATAGAAAACATTTGACGCATCATAAATCGGAAGATACGACAAAAAAGACCTAAGACAGTTGAGCAACTAGAATCCTACATTAGACAAGAATGGGTTAACATTCCTATCCCTAAACTTGAGCAACTTGTCTCCTCAGTCCCCAGACGTTTACAGACTGTTGTAAAGAGAAAAGGGGATGTCTCACAGTGGTAAACATGGCCTTGTCCCAACTTTGAGCTGTGTTGTTGTCATGAAATTTAAAATCACCTAATTTTTCTCTTTAAATGATACATTTTCTCAGTTTAAACATTTGATATGTCATCTACGTTCTATTCTGAATAAAATATGGAATTTCGAAACTTCCACATCATTGCATTCTGTTTTTATTTACAATTTGTACTTTGTCCCAACTTTTTTGGAATCGGGGTTATAATCTGTGGCTTCTAGTATACGTTTCCAATTGTTATAAAAATACTGATGCAAAAGTCTATTGTTGGAACGCATCACGAGATCAGTGTTACATCATTGTATCGTATCGTTTCCAGCTTGGGTCAAATGTGAGTGAAATCTGTCTCGAAGCCATTGTATGTTCAGTCTGGAAAATGAATGCAATGTGTGATGAATTAAAAACTACAAACACTCAGGGACAGATATTCTGAACAAACCTGGCAGGAAGCTGAAAAATCAGTCCTTGGCCGTAATTAGTGCGTGTCGAGGACGTGTCAGGAAAACCAAATGAGCACAAAGCTGTGAACCATCATCACACCCAACACTTTAAAAATACTTCGCTTTATTTTTACTCCGATGGAAGAGAAAGCAGCTTTCTGAAACCAGGACCTTGCTTCATATCTTCATATCCATATCTGATCGGTCACCATGGTGCAGTCGGAGTAACGTGTGATGGCGTAACAAAGCAAACAAGTGTTGCCAGGCAAAACAAACCTCTCCTGGCAGCCCTGATGGTGAATATGAAGGAAGATATCGCAAAAAAAAAATATGGTTACCCTATGGGCAGTGGCGGCTGGTAGTCTTTCAAACGGGAGGCTGGTCGGTTACGATATTTCCAGATTTTAAAAGAAAAAAGAAAAAACACATCAATTTTGCCCATACTCTTGCCTCTGATCTGGCTGATTGTTGGCAGGGTCACAAACTGTGAAATAACAGGTTCTTTTGGCCCATTAAGGCCTCTGCATGCTCTTGCGATAAGGCTTTCGCAGACAGCTTTTCACAGACAGTTGTAATTTATCGTTGAGCGGGGAGTAATAGGCGTGCGCGATGTTATTCACCGCTACAACGCAAGGGGGCGCCAAGTCGCGAAATCACTCGGAGTAGTTGGTGGGTGTGGTTAGTGGAGTGTTTATCCTCCGGTTACTTATAATGACTAGAACTGGAGTCGTATAGATGTACGTACTTCCTCACTTCCTCGATCAACCGCTCTTCGTGCTGCTCCATCTTTGTTCGTGTTTTTAAAAATGGCGGTCGTGAAAACAAAACAAACCAAACCGGGAAAGTAGGGAAGCGGAAGTGCGTGTACAGCGGATGTAGAGTGGACCAATCAGAGCCCTCTTGTCTGCGACGCTGTCTGTGAGGCTTCTGCGGTGGTCACAATTTTTGGGAGGTGCGCGCAGAGCGTCTGCGAAGGTGGGGGGGCTACGTAGACGCTATCTGCGACACCGTCTGCGAGGACTGCATTGTCAGCATAAATTGGCCTTTAGCCTACTGTCCAATATACATGATGGTGGTGCTGGGAGGGGGTGTATATTTTAACATTTTATATTTTAAAATTGTGGCATGTTGCTTAAAAATTGATCATTATTGAAAGCAGCTCTTTGTCAGGAACCTCAGCAGTAACAGCAGAGTGTTCTGGAATAGGCACAAGCACTGACCTTGGGGAGCCAAACATAGAGCTGGGTGCCACACATTTCATTCAATGACACTTTCCCTATAGTTTACTTATTTTGACTGAGAAATGTTTTATTGACAATTTTGATAACCCTTCACTTTTAATCCAGGTCTGTAGTGTGAAATGTTCTCGGCTGTGTTTTTGTTTAAAAATGTTTTCCAAATTGTAGCTGTGTTTAATTCATATCCAGAAAAATATATATTCCAATATAATATACTCAGCATAAATATTTTAAATAGATTCTATATTTTTGGTCCATCCATGACATATTACTAAAGTAGCCTATTTACTGTTGTTGATGTGGGTCACTTGCTGTTAGCCAATTCACTTTCTCGTACCAGGAGAGCTGAAAGGAACGAGTATTATTCCCTACCTTTTTCACCAAGTCAGTTTGAGGCGTTGGTCTACCCTGCTCTTTAATTTTAATTTTTTCCTCGAAAGGAAGACTGGCAAATGGCTTCGCCAAAATTAAATCAGCAATGCTTGGCATCCGTGCGCAGCTTTCTTGCTAGCTGACTAGCCCCCTCAAGTTCAAGTTCAGTCACTCAAATAAACAAAATTTCTGGAACTAAGATAGCAAACTTGACAACACTATATTTACACTTTATTTACAATGAAAATATATACAAACTAAAAAAGCTGGTAGAAACCGTATGTAATGAATGAAATCGAAATGTAAGCTGATCTCTTACAATACACCACAGCACTTGCGAATCCGCATGAGACTGAACTGAGATTCACCGCTGCCTGTCTATATTTGAAACGAGCTGTCAATCAAAGAAAATACCCGGCCGCTTTCACCAATCACCAGTCTCCTCGCGGAAACTGCCATGTCCCTCCCACTGTGAGGCTGGGACTCCGTGGGCGAGCGTTTTCGCAGTATTTGTCCAATAACCGTCTTGCATTTTGAGATTGAAAAGCACAGAGCTCCCAAATGCCATTGAAGTGCACTGAGGCTGGGAGTCCGTGAGACTCCATGGGCAGGAGTTTTCGCAGTATTTGTCCAATAATCGTCTTGCATTTTGAGATTGACAAGCACATAGCTCCCAATCCACTGAGGCTGGGCTGCATCGCGCTGTCACGAGGGGGAAAAACTCACGCACACATTAGGCGAACTGGGGAAAGTTATAACGGAATGATTTCGCACTGTAGTTGGGTTGAGCACATATATTTCTATGATTCTGGATCTGAAATAGCAGTGTTATAAGGTCGGCTATAACATAAGCCTAGCGCAATTCATCCTACACGATGTTCGTCGTTTTTAGAGGAGGCTGAGCCTCCCTCGTTGTCTTAGAGCAATCGCCCGTGCCTATGGGTACATGCGGCTACTGCTCATAAATAAAATAGTTTTCTGATCCCATGTCCATACAGTAAATATAGCATATATATACACTAGGGCTGGGTATCACCAGATACCTCACGATACGATACTATGGCGATATTTTGCCCACGATAACGATAATATCACGGTACAGCGATTCTGTGATAATCGATATATTGCAAGAAATTTCAAGCACATCACGATATCTGTGTCACTGAAGAAAATCAGAATTTATTGACCACTGTAAAATTGCATTTCACATACATAACTACACACTCTTGCCAGACATGTATTTGTCTCTATTCCACTGCTGGCAAAACCAAGAGTTGCTTCACTACAACATACAGAAAATTCCCATTTCTGTGCTAGTATTCTCAACTTTTCTGTAAGCATGGACACATCAGTGCTGCTTAACAAGCAGAATCAAATTGTTTTATGAAAACTTAAAACTTGCACTGCAGACTGCACATACATTTCAGTGCTAACACTAATATCAATTTGTTCTTTGTAAACTTGAGAACATATACCGGAGAACATTTAACTTGTGCTTATTTTGCAGGAACAACACACTGTCTGAAACACACTGAAAAGTGCAGTGGGCATCTTAATTGGAGCATCTTAATTTAATTGGAGCGAAACAGGTTTTGCAGAGTGCATTCTCTTTGTCCGGCTCACTGTTTTTTTTTTTCTCCTTTCCTTTGGAATCCAAAGTGCCTCCAAACATCTGCCTTAAAGTTCGGCGGCGTCTCTAGGTTTATGTTAACAGCCATGCTTGCCTGTTTTTTTCCCCTCACTGCAACCGCCGGGGAAAAAAAGAGAAGACGAAGAGTGCCTTGCAGTGAGGTAGCGGCACAGCGACACCTCGCGGAGCGGAGGTGCGGAAGTCGTACTGGATTTACGACCCGTCTGAAACATGATTTTATTATTTGAAAAAATATCGACATTCAAATTTTGAGTATCGATATTGAATTGGAAGACAAAGTATTGCGATGTATCGCCGTATCGATATTTTTGCACACCCCTAATATATACACTTACTCTATAACGCAGTAGCCACAAAAATGACGCGTAATCCAAAAATGAACAAATTAAAAATCACGGAAGTAAAATACGTCTGTACTTTATATTATTCTACTCTTACTTCTTACAGTTGTCGAAACTGAAACCTCCGAGTATGTCCGAGCCGGACATACACACGCTGTCACCATGATCCAAACTCTTATTTCCCGGAAATGGCCCGGCGCTAGAGCTCAGTGGAACGCACTTTCGCTCTGTAATAAGCGTAAACATGTCTGAAAGCGATTTCTTTAGTCTAGTCCATTTATTTATAATTTATAATAATTTTAAAAAATGAGCGAGGAAGAAATAATCCATCAATGGGGTTTAACAGTGGGCGTGGCCAAAACACCTTCTTTTGCACATGTAAACAAACCAAGAAACCATCCAATGACAGCATAGTTTATGCAAATGAGGCAGGTAGTGATCCAATCAGCGTGTTTGTGGGAGGAGTCTTTCCGAGGCAGCGCTCCTGCAGTCTGAGCTCAGAGTTTTAGGGGTTTTTTTTCCCCCCCTTTTTAGTCATGATGACCTTGACCTTGACTGGATGACCCTTAAAATGTTGGCGGTTCTATTTGAGATCGATGCCCATCTATCCTGAAAGTTTTATGAAGATTGATGCAGCTGTTTTCCCGTAATTAACAAAGAAACAAACCCAACCGAAAACAATACCTCACCCCCTGGTGGGCTCCGTCCTGGGCGAGGTAAAAAGAAAGCTCTGGAAGCCGCGAGCTTGAACCGAACGCCTTTTTGACGAGAGAAATCTTCCACAACAGCGTCTCATCATCTTAAAGCAATCGTTCCTGCGACACTAACCTCATTAAGGAAAGAGTAATTCAATCCACGGCACAGAGATGTCAAACACAGCAGCAGACTTGTTAACCTTCAGGCCTTTTCACTGCTCAGCCATTTGAAAGAAGAAGGAGGAGGGAAAAAAAAAGGATTTAGAGGAAGACCGAAAAGTTCCTTTACTAAAAATGAGACCATCTATAAATTACCACGTCTTATCTAAAGGTCAGAATGTAAGCTGATCAAAGGAAGGGAAAATAAATCTCTGTCTGAGAGCTCCGTGATATGAAATGTTAACAAGTGCCTGAAGCGAAAAATCACAAGCCAGAGAGATCCGAGTTACTTTCTAATGCGTCCAAGTCGTATAAACGATGTCCGAGGTATGAGACGGCGTGATAACGACAGCGTGCGTGTTGAAAAGCAACTTCCGACCTTACGTCCATGCGTCAAAACATCAGCCACGAGGCAAAAACGTAACGCTGTGCATCATGGAAACGTGTGTTATCAGCATTCTATTAAACGAGAACTCAAGAAGTCAGTTTTAAACTTGCTTTATTTTTAATTAACGTGTTATTCAATTACGTTTTCGGTTTTAGTAACCTTATATCGTGACTCGTATTGGCAATTAAATATTATACTTATCGGCCTATTCGGTTTTTAGCCGTGTTGAATTTAGTTCGTTTGGTCCACGGCAGGCGTCGCTTATCCGTGCGATCTTCACCAGACTTGTGCGAGACTTCGAAACGTCAAGTGTCAGCCAGGTGTCAGTGTCGCCATTTTGAAAACTGTTTTCGACACGAAGTATTGCACAAAAACGAGCTTAAATGACGATTACGGCCTACTTTTTTCAAACTTTCCTGATTGCTATCAAAACAAAAAACAAACAAAACTTCCGGCTTGATCACCTCAGCATTCAAAAGAGGGTGCGCGCGTCTTTTGACAACCCCTGTGTCCGAACTCGCTCCCTACTCATTATAGAGGGCGCTATATAGTGAGGACGCTATTTTGTAGTGCTGTCCGAAACCTTAGTGAGGATTATTTACACCCTATATAGTGCACTCAAAGTATCTCACGATGCATCACGAAAAGTAGTGGACAACGATGGTCACTAACCAAAGCAATATATCCCATCATGCATTGCGGTTGCGCTGAAAAAAATCAAATTAAAAGTCTCAAATGTGATTTAATAAAAGGCAGCGGCGAAGAAGAAAGAAAGGATTCAGCCTTGATTTAAAAGAACTGAAAGCTGCAGGTACTTTGTATTGATTAATGTAGGAAATGCGCTCAGGATAATATGGATTTATCACAAATATACGTGTGTATTTATTATTTTGAAACCCGCCAGCCGACTGATCTGGCACGTTTTAATTGTGCGACAGTAATGACGTAAATACCAGCGCGACGGAGTAGTGTCCGAAAGCGTTTTTTCATTTTACCAATGAGCTCATTATACAGTCCTCTATAGAGTAATTCCCTATATAGGGAGTAGTGGACGACTGAGCGAGTTTGAACACCGGGATGGTCGTTTTGATTTCCGCTGTACCTTTTACTTCCGTCCTACGATGTCTCGCACAGGTCTCAACACATCTCGTTTACGGCCATCGCTCTGACATATGGACTGATGTATTACAGAGCGTATTTCAAACACTCATAACTTGCTATAGCAGTGACAAAACGGCGATCAAAAATGCATTCCGATATTTAATAAGATGAGAAATAGAATTTTGATCATAAAAAATTTGCCTTCAGTTCCTCTTTAACTCTGCACTTGAACACAAAAGGCCCTGATGTGCACAGAGAGGTCACATGATCGCGTTCTTTCATGGAGAGCCTGCGTGGTTAGATTCAGATAGCCAAGACAAACGCTTACACACAACCATAACGGTTAAAGAGCTCTTGAGTCGCGTCTCAAGCCACCAGTGTCCACTGTACACCCCTCTGTGAACGACCGGTTACTATAGAAACGATACGATAAACCTGCGATCTGAATTACAGCCAGCATTCCTCTCCTGTCAGAGCAGCTGCAAAAGGAAACTAAAAACACCTTCTGACCAATCAGAGCTGAGAAATCAACAGCGCAGTAAGGTATTAGGCAGAGACCCGTCCACCCGTAAATTTGACGGGCGATTGCCGATTTCAACGGGCAAGTATACACACAGACGGATACTGAAACGGACGATAATGCTGAAAATTTTCGCACATGAATACTCCCACATGTCATCCGATAAATCCAGTTATGTTCCGCCATCATTTACAAATCGTAAGAAACACAGTTTAATACGAAAAATACTGAAAACTTGAAATGAAAAATCAGAATATTTCATCGCGTCCCTCTTCGCTCGCCGCTACTGAGGGAATCCTGGTTAGTTTCTTTTCCTCCGCTTAAATTCAGCGGGCCGTCTCGTCTGATCTGAGGTCGCGTTCGATGGGGTTTTCGAAAAAGGGAGAGGGGGCCCTCTCCCCTTCTGGCGGCCCCTCGCCTCTCGTCGTTCCGACCCCCGGCCTCAGCCTGAGCCTCTCGCGCCCGTGGCCGCGACCCCGTCTCGTCCCGGTCCGGGGCGCGCGCGGGCAGCCAGAGTGGAAGGATCCACCGGCAGCCGTGCGCGTCCGCGGGGGGTGGGCCGAGGCGTTCGCATGGTGTGACGCGGGAGGCGCGTGTCGGGAGGTCGGGGGAGAGAGCCTTGAGAGGCGTGAGGCGCATCTGGGTTTAGGAGGACGGAGGCGCCTAGCGGGCACCTGCGAGCCTCCAGCCACGGAGCCCCCCCCCACGTGTGTGTGTGGGGGGGGGGTCGCCGTCCGATCGATTGGGATAGCGACCCTCAGACAGGCAAGAGGAGAATTTCTTGTCTTCAAGCGACTAGTATACCAGAACAGGTTCTCAACAGATGGTGATGATGAATGGCAGGAAGAGGGTCATTTTGCAAGACCAACTCAGCTCATGATGAAGATATTTGGAGGTCCAAACATGCCAAATCAGCGGCTCTATCCAAGCATGTTTCACCTCATGTCAATGGCAATATGTGTGCTTGTTGGCAATGCAGAGGCTGAGCGAGTCTTTTCTGTTCAGAACAGGATCAAAACCAAGTTGAGAACAAAATTAAGTATAGTTAGGCTGGAGCAGCTTATCAGACAAAGCTACGAAAAGTTAGATCGTCAGGAATTTGACTTTGATGCAGCAGCAGACCGATTCTTGCAGGCCCCTAGACGTCTGTAATCTTTGTGTAAACCAAAGAAACTCAGTTCCCGTTCTCTCAAAGTTAATTTTTGAGTAGTTTGGTCAAAATATTATGGATGACAGTCAGTGACAGACATTCTGCGATTTAATTTGTGCCACGTAAAATAGAATACTGTTGGGTTTTTTTTATTCAATACTGTAACTAGATCAAGAGATTATATACAATTCATTGTTGTTTATTTTCTTTTCACTTTTGTTACCAAATCAAACACCATACATACATCTGATACATTCAGGAGTGAAACTGAAAAAAATACAAAGTAAAAATATGCAATATTTCTGATCAAAAATTACACGCCATTTCACCCTGAAAATGTCCTAGAATGCAGGAAATGAAGTCTAAATTTCAAAAATTTTCTGGGGGGGCATGCCCCCAGACCCCCCTAGAGGGACTTCACGCCTGTGGCACTCGTCTTCGCACCTGCGGCGCTTATCAGGATTATATAAAATATTATTTTTGACTGGTAATTTTCTTTTTCTGCCTAATACCCTACAGCGCAGTCTTAAAAGTAGGCTTTTCTCGACGCATCTTTAACGCAGGCACATTCTGTGCCCGTCCCCCGTAGTTTGGGGAAATCAGAAAGTGGCGTAGCGTGAGTGAGGGAGTGATGTAGCGAGTAGCTGGTTGACGCAAGCGGCAATAAAGTGCACTTGTATACAGAATCAACTTATACTGCTGCATTCTGACTGGTGACATAAAACGCGTGTATTTGCAGAGACTCAGATTGTTTTGCAGGTCAAGGGGCCCACAGGGCCCCTCCTGGGACAAAACAGGGGCCCATTTCTACAATGGGGGGCCCAGTGATTATCCTTCACTTGAAGCGAACCTAGTGAGCGAAGCGAGCCCAATGAACAGCTGGGGCAGCCCAGAGGCTGTTTTTTTCTTCTCAATTCTGTTTTTTTTTTATATTAGAAGCCATATGAAGCAATGTAGATGACAAAAATCAATGCTTCAACCAAATATATTGAGATATTGTTTAATCAGTGGCAATATTTTGGAATTCAACCACAGGCCACTATATATCACACAGTGGTTGTGTTAGACTTTTTCATTGTCCGTCATTCTGACGGACAGGGTCGTAAAAATCCCGTCATTGTCCATTATCATCTGTCATTTTATTTTAACTTTTAAATGACAATGTATATAGGCTATAAATGCTATATATTTAATAACTTGTGTTTTCATGGACTCTTTCATTTAAAAATTAATTCACAGAACAAGCTTGTATTATTTAATCATTTATTTATGTATTTATGATGCAAAAAGATGAACAGAGATTCTGACGTTCGGTCACTCGTGAACCCATTTTCCCTCCGCTAAAAACATTGCGGCTGTTGTGCCTTAACGGGCATATGAACAATGTTATTTTACAACGTAGCAAGACAATTGCAGTTAAAATATGAACAGTCCACTACAACGATTTAAGTGACAATCTAATTTGACCTGTTTGCGTGAGCTCAAACCTTCCTTCTGGCCCGCGTGGATTTAAATTGGGAGCTCGCTTGTGCATAATCAAAGTCGTCAATGGAGACTGCTGCTGAGGCAATTGTCATTAAATTTTGCGTCTTTGCCTCGGACAGACGACTTCTCATTGACGTTTTAATTTTATTCTGAAGGCTGAACCCGCGCTCTGCTGCGACACTGGAGACTGGAATAACCAGCGCCACTTCAGCCAAAGTTCTGAAGTCGGGAAACATTTCTCCCAGGGAAGTGATCAGAAGCCGGCAAGAGCCTCTGAAAGTTGGATTTCCCGACCCTGCTAGTACTCTCTTCATAGGGAGGAAATCCTGCAGCATGCGGTCTTTCTGCACCAGTGGTGCAGCCGCACCCCGCGGTGACCCGTGGTGGGCTGACACGGAAGGTCTTAAATAAAACGAAGTTATGTTTAAATGTTAGTTGGTCTACCCGTGCTCTCATTAAAATGATAGTTTAGCAGATATTCGAGCAGTGATGTTCCTAAGCTTGCTGGGGAAGAATACGATAAATCGACATTTGTTTCATTTTAAAAACAAGAAAACAACTAGCCTAAATGAGCGCTATTGCATTAAGACGTACAGGCAGGGAAACGACACAAACAACCCAATGCATCTCTTTTTTTAATAGCAAAAATGACGTGTATTCTGCAGAGAAGGGAAACATTAATACAGCTCACTGTGCTAGTGGTTAGAAAAGTCAGAGCGCGGTCAGGAGCGCGATGGGCGGAACAGCCTTGCGCAGTGGCTACATCAAGACTGCCGCAACGTCGGCTCAGATTGAAAGTGACGGCAGTGAAGACTACGTATACTGTATGTAAGAAAACTCTGCCACAACCTGCCAATCATTTCAATTGTGTGTTTCATTATGTTTTATTATTAGGCTATTATTGTTATTGGTAATGGTAACGGTAAACATCCGTCAAAATGACCGACGGCCTTCAGATTTTTCCGTCATAGCTAAAAAAAAATCCGTCAATGACGGACAATTGTCGGTTAACGCGACCTACGATATCACATCTATATTATCTCCTCCTTGTAAATTATAATTTATTTTATTAACTTGTTTTCAGTTTGGTGTAGGTCTATAGTAGTAGTAGTGGTTGCTGTTGCAGTAGTTGATGTTGCAGTAGTTGTTGTTGTAAATCTAGTATGACTAATTACCTTGGGTATCAGTTTTTTCAGATGAATGTACTCTCTTTCTGCCGAAGAATGACAAAATAGCTGTATTTTTCTTTTTTTTCTTATCCATGTTTTCTTGTCTCTTTCGAATATTTGTACATAGACCGTAAGACGCAACCTAGCGAAAGACTTGGATCAGGTTTTACTCGCTTGGGACGCTACAAACGGGGCGGCGTAAATACACGAACGGGTCCGACGTATATTCAATATGGCGGCGGTCAAAACAAATTCATCCGATGCTGAAATCTGCTGAATATCCAGATAATTATGTTGGAAGTTGCATATTTGTGCAAGAGTTTCGATATTGAGACCATGAAGTCAAGTAATACCAGTCCCCCCAGGATTCCGCGGGCCTTTTTTGTGATTGTTGCGGGCTAAAATGTCTGATGTTGCGGGGTTTTTTCCAAAAAATTGCGATGAAAGTTGTGGTGTTTTTTCGGTTTTTGTTGCGATTACATTGCGGGAGGAAGTGAAAGTTGCGAGAAACTGTTGCGATTTTCTCTTTTTGTGATTAAAATTGAGTGATATGTTAAATATTAAGTTATTACTGAAAAACTATTGATTAAAAAAACAAAGACACTGAGAAATGGTCCTATAAACAACTTTACCAATATAAAAGATTACCAGGACTACAAAAATGCAGAAAAATAGGCTTTACTTATCCAAATGCACCTGTTGGTTCAAAAGTTAAAGTGCATAGAACCTCACAGCACAACATGAAGTTACCTTAAAATATAATATAAATGCCTCAGCTTTCATGTAAGAAAAAAAAAACTATTAATACTAGTACTGTGTGCAGGCAGTCTCTCCTGAAGACTAAATTAAACAATAATTATAAACTAATAAAATAAATGGCTCAGGCTTCATAGAAGAAAAAAACAATTTGAACAGAATCTCACAGTATGATGCTGAAGCTGCCTAAACAATGGAAAATAAAATACCATTTTGGCAAAAATGTTGGCATCCATTAATTTCTTGTATTAAGTAAAAAAATAATGTAAAGTGCGCACAGTCCTTCACTGTAAACCTAACACACTTTCAGTAACAGAGTTTAAGCCTATATAAACACTGACTCGCACATGCTGCTTCTCTTGAACGGAAACACGGAAGTAAGCAGTGTTGCCAGATACTGCTGACGTTTTCCAGACCAAAATATGTTCAAAACCCGCCAAGATGCACTTGAAACCCCCTAACTGGGCGGGAAAACGCCCAATCTGGCAACACTGGAAGTAAGGCGGAAGGTAGTTTGTTGACGTCACCTCAAGACGACGCCAACGATTGGTCAAATTTGCGGGAAAGTTGCGGTGATTGGATATAATTGCAACACCGCCCTGAATTCGTGGGGATTGGTTGAATTTGTGTTCAAGTTGCAAATTGCAACATCGCGAAATCCTGGAGGGTCTGTAATACGCCATGAAACGTTCCAAATAGGGTATAAAATGCTCGCGTCCATATTGGCCCCTGCCCCTCTTGACAGTGCGTTCATTACTCGGAATAGTGCGTCTTAGACGCCGGCGCGCCAACAATCTGAGTCTCTGTATTTGTAGATGCTTTTGATGGTCCGGAGACGAGAAAAGACGATGTGTTAAGGTCCAGGTATGTGTGTGGAGAGTGAGAGAGCTTGTTTTATTCTGAGAAAATGTGCGAGTTCTGTAAAAAAAAAAAGTGTTTATAAACGCAATTTTTACAAGCCGTGAGCCTTAACCAGGCTTGGAGTACTCAAGTCCGACTCGTGCCCTAATTTTAAGGACTCGTGACTTGACTTGGACTCGAACTCGTGCATTAACTGCATTCGGACTTGTAAATTGGAGACGAGGACTTGTATTTTTTCTTCATTTTCTTTGTAACGTGCCATAATAATTTGCTGTGTATGCACATTAATTTTTATACTAATTCTGTGCAAGAGAATGCACATTCACCTGTTGAGGAACAAACTAACATTAATGGCGCTAAAATGCCTGGAGAGAAGCCGCTAGGATTGTCCGCTTTGCTTATACCGTATAGGCTTCTCGTGCAGTGGGAAAAAATGCCCTGCGATGTGTTCCATATGTAGAAGAACTATCGAAGAGACGACGGGGACAACCTCGAACTTCAATCGGTATTTGGCGAGACTCCACCCAGAGAAGGAAGTGACACGCTATGTTCATTGCTCTGTTGATAGTGGGCGGGGCTTGCTTGCTGAGTGATGAACTAGCTAGTGTTAACCCTCTCATGTTATTTGCGCTGTTGATAGTGGGCGGGGCTTGCTGAGCGATGAACGAGCTTTTTATCTGTAGCCTGATAACTAAAACGGGGCAGTCGAGCAGGAACGTTAGTCCAACACAGTAGCAGAGACGGTTTCACATAAAGCCAGCAACAGCCACCGTTAAATGGTGCGGGCGGAGTCTTGTTCTCGGACTCGACTCGAAATTTTCTTGAATGACTCGGACTTGCATACTGAGGACTCGAGGTTTAGTGACTCGACTACAACGCTGGCCTTAACAAATGGATTTATTTGGGTTTTGTATTCTTATTTTCTTTATTTAAAGACGGCCACCAATGTTGTCCAGAGTCCACATCACTGAGTTTGTTTAATTTATTTTATTACATTGCTTGAGGCTGGAAGTTAAAGAGAAACTGAAGTCAATTTTTAAACCTGCTTTATTTCTTAATTAACGTGTTATTCAATTACGTTTCCGGTTTTATTAACCTTATATCGTGACTCGTATCGGTATATTATTATATTACACTTATCGGCCTTTTCGGTTTTTAGCCATGTTGAATGTAGTTCGTTTGGTCCACGGCGGGCGTCGCTTATCCACGTGATCTCTACGAGACTTGTGCGAGACTTCAAACGTGAAGAGTCAGCGCCGCCATTTTGAAAACTGTTTACACAGCGGCCAGATCGCCATATCATTCCAATTTAGATTAATTTCGAGATTTGCCAGCTTCATTAATGATGGAGATTATTCTATACGACTCCGAACCAACGTGAAGAGCTGGAAAGACGACAGGATAAGGATGAGTCCGTCGTGCTGGTATTTACGTCATTACTGTCGCACAATTAAAACGTGCCAGTTCAGGTGGCTGGTGGGTTTTCAAAATAATAAATACATGCATGTATTTGTGTGATAAATACATATATATTATACTGAGCGCATTTCCCACATAATCCTCACTAAGGTTTCGGACGGCACTACAAAACGGCGTCCCCACTATATAGTGAGTAGGGAGCGATTTCGGACGCGGGGAAAACTTCCGGCTTGATTACGTCAGCATTCGAAAGAGGGCGGGCGCGTCTTTTGACAACGTTGGCAGATGTTGGTCACTTTGATTTCCGCTGTACGTTTTACTTCTGTCCTACGATGTCTCGCACAGGTCTCAACGAATCTCGTTTACGGCCGTCGCTTTGAGATATGGACTGATATATTGCAGAGCATATCAAACACTCAACTTGCTAAAGCAGTGACACAATAGCGATCAAAAATGCATTCCAATATTTAATAAAATGAGAGAAATAGAATTTTGATCATTAAAAAAAATTTGCCTTCAGTTCCTCTTTAAATCCAGAACTAGAGAAAAATACTCGATTGTTTTGTTCACACCGAATTGTTCTAAACCCTCAACACTATAACGGTAACACTGATTTAGTTTTTAAAAGCAGTGGGGGAATAAAATACCCACAAAAATTATTTTTCCCATATCCAGCCTGATCCTTCCAGACCTGGCCACAGACATTTACATAAAGCAAGCATATTTGTTCACGCCCACTCCCCAAAAACCTGGAAAAGTTTCCCTTTAAGGCCCATTTAGAACAGATAGAACAAGATCAACTGCTCACTTACGCAAATCCCGCTCTCGCTTATATCAGAATGCAAGCAATCGAAGGAATTATTATGAATCAAGTAGTTGTGATTTGTAATTGCTGAGAAATGTGTTATGAAAATTGTGTAAATCCATGCTATATATGTTTTGTAAATACATTGTTGGTAAACAGGAAGTCGATGTACGGAAGGGAGGAAGGGAAACAGGAAGGGACATGAGGAAAAAAAAAAGGGGGCGATTTAACTACGAACGATTATCGTGATTCATCGCGATAAAGCATTTTAATCGAATGACAGCCCTACTTAAAAGACAAAACATCTGTTTGAACATCTGTCATCCAATTCAAATCACTGCGCACTGTAATAACAAGGCTTCGGAAGATTTCCAAAGTACGAAGGCTACCGCTAATTATAAACTTCGACTCTGTAAACTTCACCCCCCTCCCCCCATCCCCTTTCCTGAATCTCGACGTGGTTATTTTTAAGTCATTAACCATTTATTCAAAAGGGAAGCCGTGAAATGTGATCTGCATTCGTTAAGCCGTGTTACCACACACACACACACACACACACACACACAATCACACAATGTCCAAAGCGAACACTGTTTCCTTGACAACAGAATATCTATACTATTTTTTTTTCCTAAAACTTTTACTGATCTATACACCAGAGATGCACCGATTGACCGGCTGCCGATCGGAATCGGCCGATTTTCACGTGATCGGCCATGACCGGCGACCGGCCGGTCAAAATTAAAATATGCCGATTTTCTGCCGATCAAAACTTGTGTATCACATAGAGATGAAAGTGGAAATACTCGTAATTCGCAACTAAAAAGGCTGCAGCTACACTGGCAGCTTGAACATGCTTTCTAGTGCGATTGTGTTGCGCTTGCGCAGAACAGTGTCAGTCCTGAGCGCCTAACGAGCACCGGCGCGCGCGCCGTTAACAAAAAAAAAAATTCACGATAGTTAATTTTTTTTTTTGTGCCAGATATTGGATGTGAAAAGAAGAAAACATTTGTGGTTGTGTGAATTTCCCATTACAGGAATTAATACGTTAGCCTATTACCAAACATCTAGTTAGATTTGTACAAAGAGAGAAAGAAAAAAATGTCTTTTTGTTTGTTTTACGACCTTGGTTGCACTTGATTCCATTGGAAATTACTCTACAAATACACATTTGACAAAGATGATAGAATGGCTATGGTTTAAGTATGACTGGAAATTATTTTTGTATTTTGATACTGAATGAAGAAATGGGTTGTTCTATAAGGCATAAGTTTTCAGATGTAAATAGGCTTATGAAAGTGTGTTCCGTAGCAGTTGGCAAATAATATATGAGGGGGAAGTTGTTTTTGTGCCAGATATTGGATGGGAAAAGAAAAAATGTTTGTGTGAATTTCCTATTACAGGAATTAATATGTTAATACCAAACATGAAGAAAGATTTTACAAAGAACAATGTCTTTTTGTTTGTTTTCAACCTTTGAGGTGTTGAAAATTTATTACTGAAAATCTGGCAGAATGTTCTATTAAAGAAAAGATAAAAAGAAAATAGTCTTTGTGTGTGCTGTGAAGTGGTTTGAAAAAATGAAATCGGAATCGGCCAAAATCGGTATCGGCAGGTCACACTCCATGGAAAATCGGAAATCGGAATCGGCCCAAAAAATTGCAATCGGTGCATCTCTACTATACACCTCAAGGACTGGACCAATCCAAAACCTGACAAACGAAGCGACTGTAAAGAGGAGACAGAATGTGGGGTTTGTTTGCGTGTAACAGGGCTGTGAAATGGACAAAGTAAAATCAGAGGGGAAGAAAAATAAAAAATAATAATTAAAAAAAAAATATGCAGGGGGTCTGCGCCCAGAAGCTGAGGGTATGGAGTCCACATGGCCTCAGAAACCAAGTAAATCTTGGATCAAACAGAACATTCTTAGCCTCTCTTGAAAGAGAAAACTGCTCCCAGGATAAAGCGGCTAGAGATAATGAGATGAGATGAGATGAACTATCAGTATTTTTCATCATATTGGAAAAAAAAATAGAACATGACCTGAAATAATTTCTCTTACTTATAAACCAACATATACAGTGTAAGAAATGGTAAGAAAGAAATGGCGCTGTGTCATAAAACAAACAGTCTATGATTTTCCAGGGCTCGACATTAAGGACTGCCCGATTGCCCGGGGCAAGTGAAACATGCATTCAGGCGAGTGGGATATGTCCCCGGCATGCCCGACTGGGCAAGTTGGAATGAGCATATATTACAAACTAGGACCACAAAAATTAGGCTTCTTGATCTTTTATTTCAGTTCCTAAAAGCGTCCCTCACTATGTATCCGCCATTACGTCTTGGCCGTTTTCTTAGTCTCGGTTTCATTTCCTGCTTCGCAAGTTATTTTATATCCCCCCGCTGTTGTAGTATGGTACGCGTACTGTTTGCAGACCCCTTGTGCATGGCGTCACGTAATAATTACAGCTGGGGTCAGACAGACAGCGTCTTTCATGCAAGCAAGGCTTAATCTGTCTTCAATATGGTTCATTTTTGCGTTGTTTTTGCTTGTTCAAACAGAGAAATAGATAAAAGGCATTACCGTCTCCCCGCTATCAAGAAAAATTTGAACAAATCAAAGCAAATGCTTCAAGAACAACGAGGAAATGAGTAGTTAAAGAATACGATAGAGATGAAAGTGGAGTAAAGAGAAAAATCCTGAACTTTTGAAAGTCAAACTAAGATGGAGGGCAACGTCCGCCGAACAAATTTTAATAACATAACACGCAAAACCCTGCATTCCAGTGCATTTTAGTACTTATTTTCACTAAAACAAGTTATAACTTTTAAGCCTTTTTCTTTCATGTACATTAATGATTAACATGTCAAAAATATCAAATTAAATTCCCCTAGTTAATGAGTCATTTTCAGGCGTGCGTTTAGAAAACGCGGTGATTTTCCTGCTACACAGTTCATTACTTTGAAAAAAATCAGACAGTTGAAGGTAAACTCCGCAAAATCCCAAAACAGTCCTGTTAAAAAGTAAAGGTCTGTTAGAGTTTCTAAAGCTTTCAGGTTTCAGTGTTGGGGACGTTGAGCCTCGTTTATCAATCTTTTAGTCGAGTTGTGCGTTTGCAGAAGCTAAAGTGAACTAAACATTTCCCATTCAGATTTATGCGAGTTGAAGCCAATAGTTTACATTAGTTCGTATTGTCTGTAAATTTAAACGCACCAATGAAGACCAAATTTCTCATGTAAATCAGGGGCGTAGCGAGGATTTTTCAGGGTGTGTGTGTGTGTGTGTGTGACACACTGACTGGCAGCCTGAGTGCATTAAGCCTCGGTCACAACCGGCCGTACGTGCTCCTACGGCCGGTGTTCTGTAAAGTTATCCTACCTCTTGGATTTGTCCTACCAAGCCTACTGCGCATGCACAGAACACATGACGTCATATCTTGGAATTTGGACCGAGTTTTGTCCTACCGATCAGCTGGGCTGATAGAAAATCGGTGAGTATTTCACGCATTTGTAATGCGTAATGTAGGCATATTTGCAATTCAGAAACGTACAAAATACAGTATTTATAAACAAACGAAACGATGCCCCGTCATAACTTTGACTGCACAGTGCCCACTATGTGACAGAATTAGCAAGTTCTCATACAGACCGTTTTATTATTCAAAACAAGTCATTACAAATTATTTGACTCGGCCAAAGACTCGACCAATACGCACAAAACATAAAAATCGGCAAATGCGTGAAATACTCACCGATTTTCTATCAGCCCAGCTGATCGGTAGGACAAAACTCGGTCCAAATTCCAAGATATGACGTCATGTGTTCTGCGCATGCGCAGTAGGCTTGGTAGGACAAATCCAAGAGGTAGGATAACTTTACAGAACACCGGTTTACATGCAAAAAACGCAAGAAACGCACGGAGGGCACGCATGAAACGCACGAGAGCGCGCGTGTGACGTGCTGATTTTCGAGCGGTAGACTGGCCGCAGAGGTTCGTTGTCATGTCAAACAAACTCTACGGGCGCTTACGTTTTTTTCAGGTTGCAAGACAAACTTACGGCCAACGCGCGTCTTTCTCCGTGAACAAAAAAAAAAAACGCAGCGATTTGGGAAAACGCCAAAAATCGCACGGCCAAAAAATCGTACGTCCGGTTGTGACCTAGGCTTTATGTAACACAAAATAATTCCCATTGCTAGTTGTAGGCAGCTTAGAAACCGGCTCTTCCATTATTGCTGTTTCTTCCACGTTTTCTTGATGCTGTGTTCTAGAAACGGCACTAAAACTTAGCTTCGAAGCCACAAAATGCAACTTTGATGGAAAAAATATATAATAAATTGCTTCCCTCTCTTCACGTCGAAAGGAGGAGGAAAGTTTTGCTTGTTTTGACATGGCGAATTATTAACACGAAGAAATACTCGTAATTCGCAACTAAAAAGCCTGCAGCTACACGGGCAGCTTGAACACGCTTTCTAGTGCGATCGTGTTGCGCTTGCGCAGAACGGTGTCAGTCCTGCGCGCCTTAGCTCGTGCACGTGAAGGCGCGCCTCGGGCTGTGCACGCCTAACGAGTTCCGGCACGTGCACCGTTAACAAAGAACACCTGTCTTTAATCAATGAACTACGTTTGGGCGATCCGAAGTATCACACCGCGTCTAGGAACACGAAAAATCCGAAAAATAAACTTCTCCATTCGGAACACCGGAGATTTAAGAGTTTTGTCAAATATCCGGATAAATCCTTTCATCTATAATATGAGGAGAGGAGCGCAGCCTGAAAACTCCAGAGAAATTCATGATTGTATTTAAAATGTATTTTACAAAAACAAAGTTGGAAGTGAGGATGGAAGAGTTTGCTTAAGAAACTCGTTTTATTTTTTTCCGCTCGCATTCCAGTCAGCTCCTTCATGAAAGTGTTTGATTTTCGTACAGGTGAAGCCGCTTCCTTATTCGACACAGAAAACCCAGATTGGTTTCAAACAACTCGGGCATAAAAAAACAACTCAACAATGAGCGATAAATCCTGAAAGAACAGATTAATAGCAGAGAGAGCTGGAGCTTTGTTTCTGTTATCAGAGGAACACAGTCCTGTGAAAAATATTTATACGGTATATCTTTTTTTTTTTTCAATAATCATCCACCTCTAGGTTTATTTAAATAAAACAAACAAACCCATGCTGCGTCATGACAGACCGGCTGCACTGATTCAGTTACA
Organism: Neoarius graeffei; assembly: GCF_027579695.1. Taxonomy (NCBI): domain Eukaryota; kingdom Metazoa; phylum Chordata; class Actinopteri; order Siluriformes; family Ariidae; genus Neoarius; species Neoarius graeffei. Next base: position 15,161,737 of record NC_083583.1, on the reverse strand, counting down.
GGTTGCCATAGGGTATTAGGCAGAAAAAGAAATTTACCAGTCAAAAATAATATTTTATATAATCCTGATAAGCGCCGCAGGTGCGAAGACGAGCGCCGCAGGCGCGAAGTCCCTCTAGGGGGGTCTGGGGGCATGCCCCCCCAGAAAATTTTTGAAATTTAGACTTCATTTCCTGCATTCTAGGACATTTTCAGGGTGAAATGGCGTGTAATTTTTGATCAGAAATATTGCATATTTTTACTTTGTATTTTTTTCAGTTTCACTCCTGAATGTATCAGATGTATGTATGGTGTTTGATTTGGTAACAAAAGTGAAAAGAAAATAAACAACAATGAATTGTATATAATCTTTTGATCTAGTTACAGTATTTAATAAAAAAAAAAAAACCAACAGTATTCTATTTTACCATACCCCAATGAACCCCCCTTGTTAATCAATGTATCACACATACCTTTTCTGTCTTTTTGTGGAAAAACGAATCAGTTTTTGTCACATTCAATTTGGGGCGTTTGTTGGGATTCATCTTGATCCAGAAGAGTGAGTCAGCAAAAAAAAATGCGGTTCTCCCGCCAAGAAAGAGGAAACTACAACGCAGGGTGTTTGGCAATTTTCGACCAATCAGAATTCGCGATTTATTCAGTCCGCATGTTACAAGATTCAGTGCGGGCCAAAATGGCGGAAACGATGAAATATTCTGATTTTTCATTTCAAGTTTTCAGTATTTTTCGTATTAAACTGTGTTTCTTACGATTTGTAAATGATGGCGGAACCACACACGGACTGGCCATCGGGAGTAGCGGGAGTTTTCCCAGTGGGCCGGTGGTTCAGTGTGGGCCAGCGGAGAAAAAAAAAAAAAAAAAAAACAGTTGCGCGCTGGCCTTTAATATGATAAGCAATGTTAACAGTTTCTTTAACAAACTGTTAACATTGCTTATCATATTAAAGGCCAGCGCGCAACTGTAATAAGCAATGTTAACAGTTTGTTAAAGAAACTGTTAACATTGCTTATCATATTAAAGGCCAGCGCGCAACTGTTTTTTGTTTTTTTTTTCTCCGCCGGCCCACACTGAACCACCAGCCCACCGGGAAAACTCCCGCTACTCCCGATGGCCAGTCCGTGTGTGGGCGGAACATAACTGGATTTATCGGATGACATGTGGGAGTATTCATGTGCGAAAATTTTCAGCATTATCGTCCGTTTCAGTATCCGTCTGTGTGTATACTTGCCCGTTGAAATCGGCAATCGCCCGTCAAATTTACGGGTGGACGGGTCTCTGCCTAATACCTTAGGTTGCCAGGTCTGTATAAAACACCTACAACCTACACACTAAATTTTAAACTCAAACATTATCCTGTCTGTCATGACGCAGCACTTTTTTTTTTATCTAGAGCTGGATGACATTTAAACCCCCAACACCACCCTCTCACACACAGCGATATGTAAATATTCTCAAACACAGTACTGTTCAAAAGTCTTGGCACCCTATTGTTTTCTTCATACAAACTGTTATAGATTTCTATTTTAGGATTTCTACATTATCGAGTAATGAACCTACAGTCTGAGAGAGAGTTCTATACAAACACACTGAACTTTACAACAGCTGCATGCATGTGAAATGGAAATAAATCGACTAAGGCAGGAAAAACTATTTTGGATAAAATTGTTATTGTCTGTTACAAGTAAAAAGTAACCAATAACCAAACTTAATAATAAACTTAATCAATAACCAAACTTCAACTCAGTGTGTGAGCTTCATTTTATGTTGCAATTCACAACTATTCTACGATTTTCCTAAAAAAATAAAATAAAATACCCGCAAAATAGGGGGTAAGTGGGTTTAAAAGTTAAATGTTGAGCCCTGATGTCGTATGTATAACTTGTACGATGTCGCAAAATACAGAGACACCTGGCATTAGATTCCCCCCCCCCATCCAGTAAACAAACAATGTACTGGTCGGCGATTACGGTCCCCAAACATTAGCAGAGTACCCCCACCCCCGACATTTTTTTTTTTGCAAAAATACACAATTTACAAAAATGGTATTTCTGCGATCAAATCCGTAGATTTTTCATAGTCCTGGTGTAAGGAATAAAACACTGGAGGTGTGCTTTTCCAGGAAAATAATCAATGACAGGATGGTGCAAAGCCCACTATCAAAGTGATTATTATCCTCAGACAGCACAGCCTGAACGTTTTATCCCTCTTATACCACAGCGAACTGCCAACTATGACAAAATTCATTAATGAACATGACGTCATGATTTTTATCCAGTTATAGTTACGTTTAAAGTGCGTATTCTGGACCAATTTCGTGTTTTTTTTTTAATATATGAAAGTATGTCCCTTTACACACTCATCCAGAAGGGTAATTTTGCACAAGGCCATCTGTCTACAGCCGAAAAAAAATAAAATAACAAAACACGTCTGGAAAAATCCCAAGGGAGTCTGTGCTCACTCTAGGACCAAAATTGGTTTAGCGAAAAGTGCTAAAGACTCAAATTTTTCTTTAGCAATTTCGCTTAGCAAGAAATGCTAAAAGAACAATTTTCTTTTTAGCAAAGTAAGGTTTTTTTTAGCAAGATATGTTATACTTCTAAATGTTTCTTGCACTGACATAATATTGAAAAATGAATTGTTATTGTAGTCTGTACATCAGTGTCGGGCCTGGCCAACATCAGTGTCTGACTTAACCAATATCAGTGGCTGGCCTTGCTAATATATTAATTTTATTTTTTATTTATTTTTTTTCAAAATTCTCTTTTAACATCTCAACCACTGGTATTGCCTCGTGTGTCTGTGTGTGTGTGTGTGTGTGTGTGTGTGTGTGTGTGTTTTCATTATTGAGATGTGTGTGGGGTTGGGATTGTGTGTATGTATGTGTGTGTGTGTATAATTGGGATTGTGTGCATGTGTGTGTGTTCATGATTGAGATGTGTGTGAGTATAATTGGGATTGTGTGTGTGTGTTCATGAGTGAGATGTGTATGTGTGGTTGGGATTGTGTGCATGTGTGTGTTCATGATGTGTGTGATTGGGATTGTGTGTGTGTGTGTGTGTGTGTGTGTGTGTGTGTGTGTGTGTGTGTGTTCATGAGTGAGGTGTGTGTGTGGTTGGGATTGTGTGTATGTGTGTGTTCATGATGTGTGTGATTGGGATTGTGTGTGTGTGTGTATAATTGGGATTGTGTGTGTGTGTGTGTGTGTTCATGATGTGTGTGATTGGGATTGTGTGTGTGTGTGTGTGTGTGTGTGTGTGTGTGTGTGTGTGTGTGTGTGTGTGTGTGTATAATTGGGATTGTGTGTGTGTGTTCATGATTGAGATGTGTGTATGTGTGTGATTGGGATTGTGTGGGTATGTGTGTGTGTATAGTTGGGATCCGTGTGTGTTCATGATTGAGTTGTGTGTGAGATTGGGATTGTGTGTGTGTGTGTGTGTGTGTGTGTGTGTGTGTATAATTGGGATCCGTGTGTGTGTGTTTAGGGGGAGGGGGGTGTCTTTATGGGTAGGATGAAGGGAGCTCAGGGAGTTAAAATCAATGGTTGTTTCTTATAAATTAATCTCATAACCCAAACATAATGATATTCACCATTAATTTCTCAAATGAAACACTTGCAGTCAAAACTTTGAACCATGTGCGTCAAAACGCTCTGAAAACAAGGTACACTTGGTCGATATATCCTGGTTCATCTGTGAGTTCTTCCAAAGTTCTGTCAGGGTTGATATTATGTAGAAAATGCGTCTTTAGACTGGTTATATCGTGTTTTTATCCCTAACTGAGAAAGCTAACAGAATATTCTAATGTTATCTCACTTTTTAGACAAGTTTTTGTCATACGTAAAGTCGGATAGTTTATTTTAAACAAACCTCGCTATAATCTTGTTCACTAATGAGTGAAAATTGCCGACATTATCAGCGCAACTCGGAAATTGATCATTTTATGTGTAAGGTCCGATGCTATTGGAAGACGTAATTTGCGGTCAACCAATAAGAAGCTTCGAAACTCGGGGGCGTTGGTTATAAATCAAAACATCGAAGATGGACACGAAAGGTACTGTTTATCTTGAGAAATCGAAATTGTTTGATGGATTTTGCTTAAACTTTAAATGACTTTCGCATAAAATGCGAATACAGATGATTTTCTTTTCGCAAACTGGAATAAAACTTCGCAATTTGCGGACGTGCGAGCGGCTAGCGTGAGCCCAGGGAGTCTGGAGCCAGATTCGTGACGTCACCTGCGGAAGCACCAGCAGGCTGCGAGAGCTTTGCACGGTTTCAGTGCACAGCCTGTGTAGACCAAGCGCTCCCATTTCTCTCTCATTGTCCGGTCTTTGGAAAACAATGAGTACTAATCCCATCAAGATTGGTGTTGCTACACCCTCCTACGATACGTCTGTTAACCATTTTAATAATTACGCGATAACGTTGAAGAAATTTGCAGAAAACCACCAGGTCATTTTCTCATAAACAAACCAGCGCTGACGTAGGATTCAGAGGGAGGCGTCCCGCACGCGACGTCACGAAAATCAATGTTTGCCGGGAAATCCAAATGGCAAGTTTTTTCAGAGGCGGACCAATTCGCCTCAAATGGCTTGATTTCAACTGAATTTTTCTGATATTGCGCAAGGTAAAAAAAGTTGCAGAGAATGCAGAATGTGACAGATATTTGACCAAAGTTTGATATAAAACAGGAGAATTACGTTGATCTTGCTCCTGAATTTACCCGTGATATGCACTTTAAACACTGTGGAACAGCTGCTCCTTCACCAGCATCCCTCTGAACCATCTTAAAGTCGATACAAAAGCAAAAAGTAACACACAGCTCTTCTGTTATGCTCCTGAGAAACCAGAACCTCCTCCGTCCCCAAGTGTTACAAAGTGCTGACACTGGAGACTCTTTCCGAATGACAAACAAACATCACCTCGCACAAACCGTCACATCAACGATATCTTTTTCCTCGTTAAACCACAATGTTTTTAATCTGTTTATTACTACTCTTGGATCATGTGGACCGTCCACTGGACAAGACGACGAAGTAGTACGCTGTTGCTATGGAAACAAACGTATTAGAACGAGCACACTGATATAAATCTGCGAATTTGAATTTCAGCCAGGTTACAGAAACCTAAAACACCTTCTGACCAATCAGAAATAGGCATGTAATGATATATCATGTGACGATAAATCGCAATACAAATTTTTGATTTGAAATCAAATAAAAAAAAATAAAAATTCTTCTTTTAATCATCAGACTGCATAATCTTAGTTTTTTCTAGCTGTAACTGCACTGTTCAGACAGCAGAGGGCGCAATAATGTACATGATTATACATGCAGGACACTTTTTCGATGGAATAAAAACACGTGTTCTATTCCCTTCTAGCGGGTTTCGTTCATTTAGTTTGACAGCATGCAATATTGTTAGCGTGTCGCTTATCTTACGTGTATTAAATCACTCTAGCCAATGGAGAATGAGCGTTGAATATGGTTTACAATATTGCACGGTTGTCAAGACAGCATGATGTCACACGTCGGAGACGTAAAACTTCCGCGCTAGCGAGCGACTGTGACGATTTGCAAACAAAAATGGCCGCCAGGGTTGCTTTGTTAAATACGGAAGATTTTGAGAGAATTTTGAAAGAGAAAGACGCGTCAAACACCCGAAAGGAACTCGTCTTCGACTTGTTCGATATCGTGCTAGCTGAACGGAATGTATCTGACATACCACGAAAAAAAAGCCAGCCAGCATTATTTAAATCATGGGAATGTTTTTGACTTCACCGTAGGTAGACGTAACACAGCTCTAATGCCATGAAAAGACAAAAAGAACAGATCTAAAAATATGTGAGAGCTGTTGTGCGATTGTGTACAATGAGATCTAAAAAGAAATCAGAGCTCTCTTTTGACAGACTGCTGAAAGACAAAGAAGAGACGTGAATGGAGGGAGTACAATGGAGGGTTTTTTTTAATTTAACAAAAGAAACATTTAAGTTGATGAGAAAAATACAGATTTTTTTTGGGTAATATTCTCTTCGGGGTTTTTTTTTTCCAAAAAAAAAAATACTGTGAATTGGATGATGAATTGGGTGAATCATTGATGATATTGTTGGAGATTATATTTTACTGCAGCCTTTACAAATGTGGGTAAATTATTGTTGGTTTTTAATACTTTTTTATTTTCTTAAAGGAGAACTGAAGCCATTTTTAAACTTGCTTTATTTCTTAATTAACGTGTTATTCAATTACGTTTTCGGTTTTAGTAACCTTATATCGTGACTCGTATTGGCAATTAATTGTAATTAAATATTATACTTATTGGCCTATTCGGTTTTTAGCCGTGTTGAATTTAGTTCGTTTGGTCCACGGCAGGCGTCGCTTATCCGCGCGATCTTCACAAGACTTGTGCGAGACTTCGAAACGTCAAGTGTCGGCGCCGACATTTTGAAAACTGTTTTCCAAACGAAGTATTGCACAAAAACGAGTTTAAATGACGATTACTGCCTACTTTTTTCAAACTTTCCTGATCGCTATCAGAACAAACAAAACTTCCGGCTTGATTACGTCAGCATTCGAAGGAGGGCACGCGCGTCTTTTGACGACGTTGCCAGATGTCGGTCGCTTCGATTTCCGCTGTACGTTTTACTTCCGTCCTACGATGTCTCGCACAGGTCTCAACGAATCTCGTTTACGCCCGTCGCTTTGACATATGGACTGATTATATTACAGAGCATATTTCAAACACTCATAACTTGCTACAGCAGCGACACAATAGCGATCAAGAACGCATTCCGATATTTAATAAAATGAGAAATAGAATTTTGATGATTAAAAAAAAATTGCCTTCAGTTCTCCTTTAAATATTCCTGTTGTTAACTTAAGTTGATAAAGAACTTGGGTGAATTGGGTGAATCGTGACATGAGAAACCGTTACCGAATGATCAATCGTCTCAGAAGACGCTGTGTTTAGACAGAAAATGACAAGTGATGATGGTGCTGATCGTCGATCCTGAACCGATCAGAAAGGCAGAATCCGATCCAATGTTTGCCTCTGCGCTGATGAAAATCCGAGCTCTTTGCCTGTCCCTGTATCCAAGAAACCAAACGCACACTGTGGTAATAATTACACGCCCTGACACTCCCTCACCTCCGTAATTAAGCACATGGTGAAAGATATTGTTTTAAACCCGTATGAATGTTTTCCAGGTCAGCAGGCTTGAGCTCTTCCTGCACGCAGTGTGACAACACCTCGAGGCCTGTGCGCTTATTATTAATACATCACAGCCCTGGCTTTACTGTAGGAAAAGACGAGTGTACCGAACGGCCGGCTTTTTTTTTTTCTTCCTCGTGTGGATGAACAACTCCCAGTCGAGGTGAGCCTCGGGGCTGTGTATAGTGTCACCTCGGTACACTCAGCGCTTTGTGAAGTTCGTTTGTGACGCAGCGAGAGTAGGCGATGCTGAGCTGTATAAAATGGTGCAGGGTGAAGAACCTGAAACTCTAATCTCTCACCACAGATCTTATTTACACCACTCTCCTCGAGAAGGCGATTGATGAGAATGAAACTCGGCACCTCCGGTTTGTTAACCTAAACAGCCACCAAGCTGTACAGAGCTCAATAAAACGCACTTCTGCTCTGCGTATTTCTCAACGACGGCGGCGAGCAAAAGCACAACAAGTGACAACGCTGCTCAGATTCTCTCAATTTTATTACTTAGCCGTAAACCAACAAATCTAAACGACTGGCTTGAACGATTCCTCAAGCTTGTGTGGTCCAACGTTTCATCAGTTCTCTGCTCGCAACTTTATTCCTATCTGCGATTTGTTCCCATTTACAGTTTCACACAAAAAAAAAAAGGAAGAAAAACTTAACCGTGGTTTCATCTCTCATCTTATTACATCGGGGAGCGACATTAATGGCTGTCCGACTGTCCGGGACAACAAAATGTTTGGTTCGGATAAGTCAAATCTGCATCTGCCTGTCTGATAGGATGAGTTAAATATTTGCTGAAAATCATTTTTAGAGTAATTATTCAAGAGTTACATCAATAAAGTTCCAACAAAATGAGTTCAATCCCTTCAGTGATCCGGCCGCGTTATTGTTTACAAAATTCCAGGGAAGCCGAGTATAGCAGGTGTGTGTGTGTGGGTGTGTAAAAATAACCACGTCGTAATATCCAATAATAGATGATTAGACTTTTGTAGAACTGTTAGAAAAAAAAAAGTCTATATCCAATCTATAATTGGATATTACGACGTGGTTATTTTTACACACCCATCTGCTGTACTCGGCTTCCCTGGAATTTTGTAAACAATAACGCGGCCGGATCACTGAAGGGATTGAACTCATTTTGTTGGAATTTTATTGATGTAACTCTTGAATAATTACTCTAAAAATGGTGATTTTCGGGCGGCACGGTGGTGTAGTGGTTAGCGCTGTCGCCTCACAGCAAGAAGGTCCGGGTTCGAGCCCCGGGGCCGGCGAGGGCCTTTCTGTGCGGAGTTTGCATGTTCTCCACGTGTCCGCGTGGGTTTCCTCCGGGTGCTCCGGTTTCCCCCACAGTCCAAAGACATGCAGGTTAGGTTAACTGGTAGTGTTGCACCGATACCGATACCAGTATCGGGCGGGGCCCCGATCTGGCACTAAAATGGTGGTATCGGTATTGGCGAGTAGCAAGAAATAGGGCGCCGATACCATTTACCGATGCTAGTATGACACTTGAACGCAGCCTTCTCTCTCCCGACACTCACTACACTCTGTGTTGTGTGATCACACGTGATCACTGTGCATGCCTGCCAAGCACGCCAAGCAGCTATTGCTATAGACCTGCTCCAGACCAATGAGAGCGGGCCAATAGCCGCTCTTAACCAATACAGGGGCAGCTTTTTCATGCGGAGGAAAAACAAACCACGAGAAGAAAATGTCGGCGGTCTGGATATATTTCAGCATAGAAACTCCGGCGAGTACAATGGCTACATGCAAGATTTGCGGCCTGAAAGTTTCGAGAGGTGGAGTTAAATCGGCCAGTTTCAATACCTCGAACCTGGTAAAACATTTGAAGACGAAACATGTGAACGAACACAGAGTTTCTACTGGATTCACTTTGTATTAGTCTTTTTCCTGTTTCACAAAGGTAAGCAGCAGCCTGACAAAGCCATGATAGCAATGATTTTACATCCAAGTATGCAGCTCTTCATATATATATATATATATATATATATATATATATATATATATATACAGTGAACCCTCGCTATAACGCGGTTCATCTTTCGCGGCTTCGCTGTTTCGCGGATTTTTTTTTTTTTACAGTGCATTGTGTTCAGAACACTGAACTTCAGCGAGTGGCACAAGAATGGGACCCGTTGATGTGTTGCTCGTTACAGTTTTCAAATATAATCGAAGGTGGCATGTCTGTTTACAAGAATCTTCTTGCCCAGAAGAAAAAAGAGTGCCAACAACTACCCATAACTATGTTCTTCTCTCGGAAAAAGACACCTGCACCACAGCCTTCAGCAGAAAATGACGCTACAGCGGAGCGGAGTCAGGACAAAGAGGCACAGTCAGAGGGACTGTGAAATACGCGAGTCGCAATGTGTCTAACCTCGTATTCATTATTAAAAATATTATTTTACAGTATTATTACAGTATTATTATTTTAAAAGTATTAAAAACTGTCATAGTTATTTGCAAGAACGTTTTTTTTTATTCCTTAAACAAATGCTTTACATTTGTATTGTATAATAGTTGTAAAAAAATTAAGTTGACTATTTCACGGATTTCGCCTATCGCGGGTCCTTTTTGGAACGTAACCCCCACGATAAACGAGGGTTCACTGTATATATATATATATATATATATATATATATATATATATATATATATATAAAACGGAGTGGTATCAGTATGGTATCGGCATCGGCCGGTACTGCACAGCCAGGTATAGGTATCGGTATCGGGGCCAAAAAAATGGTATCGGTGCAACACTATGTGACTCTAAATTAACCGTAGGTGTGAATGTGAGTGTGAATGGTTGTCTGTGTGTCAGCCCTGTGATGACCTGGCGACTTGTCCAGGGTGTACCCCGCCTTTCGCCCGTAGTCAGCTGGGATAGGCTCCAGCTTGCCTGCGACCCTGTAGAACAGGATAAAGCGGCTAGAGATAATGAGATGAGATGAGATGGTGATTTTCAGCAAATATTTAACTCATCCTATCAGACAGGCAGATGCAGATTTGACTTATCCGAACCAAACATTTTGTTGTCCCGGACAGTCGGACCGCCATTAATGTCGCGCCCTGATATAATAAGATGAGAGATGAAACCATGGTTAAGTTTTTCTTTTTTTTTTTTGTGGTTCTAGAACTCAAATCTTCTATCCACATTGCTATACAGATGCGAAACCTGGCAACTGAAAACCAGCCAAGAAAGAAAACTGGATTGACTCCAAACGCCTCAGAAAAATCCTCAACATCAAATGGAACAACTTTGTCTCAAACAAAGAGATAAGAGACAGATGTCAACAACTTCCTGTATCATCAACTATCTGCAAGCGACGCCTCCGCTGGCTAGGACATGCATAAGACCTGCAAACCAGGCTGCACCAAAATGAGCTGGCGACGAACGGTGGAGAAGGACATACATCTGGTCCATAAAAATCGGAAAGATGCCAACAGAATAGTGCAGCACCGGTCGAAACGGAGCGCGCCTTAACCGCCTCACGAGTCGCTAGACACGGGAGCGAATAAGTCCAAGTCAGACTCTGAATTTATCAAAATCTGAGAAATGCAAATAAAATACCTGAATAAGATAAAATATCTCTGCTGAAGCTTCATTTCATTCAGACTTTTGATTGCATTTTTATTTTATATGGTCCGTATTAACATTAACCGTCACAAATTCCCGCAAAATATTTAATGACAGTGTCGAACTCGCTTACGGTTTTTCATCCACAACACAATTCTGTCACCCTCATCATGTCCGACTCGTTTTCTTTTGGTTTCATTTCTTTAAATTAATTTATACTTTGAGTTTTACCGGATTAATCAGGATTTAACTTGATTTCCTCCAGAAGCTTTGGATTTGGGTGAGTCGAACCTCTTAAACCTGCAGATCAGGTAATGGGTTAGAACAAAACACACGCACCATAATGGGGCACTGGATAGTTTTTGTTTGTTGTTCCAGTTAAAAAGTTTGAGTTTTATTGAAAAGTTATAAAATCATTAAAGCATAATGATCATCATAAATATACACCTGCTTTTGATAAACCTTGTTAAATCACATTCCTTTCATTGAACTAATAAATATACAGGAATAAAAAAAAAAAAAAAGTTACGGTCAGGACGTGTGAAAAATCTTGATTGGATGAATGGATTAAAAATTTAAAGGGGAACTGAAGTCAGTTTTAAACTTGCTTTATTTCTTAATTAACGTGTTATTCAAGTACGTTTTCGGTTTTAGTAACTTTTTGACTCGTATTGGCAATTAAATATTATACTTATCGGCCTATTCGGTTTTTAGCCGTGTTGAATTTAGTTTGTTTGGTCCACGGCAGGCGTCGCTTATCTGCGCGATCTTCACAAGACTTGTGCGAAACTTCGAAACGTCAAGTGTCAGCCAGGTGTCAGTGCCGCCATTTTGAAAACTGTTTTCCACACGAAGTATTGCACAAAAACGAGTTTAAATGACGATTACTCCCTACTTTTTTCAAACTTTCCTGATTGCCATCAAAACAAATAAAGCGTCCGGCTTGATCACGTCAGCATTCGAAAGAGGGCGCGCGCGTCTTTTGACAACCCCTGTGTCCGAACTCGCTCCCTACTCATTATAGAGGGCGCTATATAGTGAGGACGCCATTTTGTAGTGCTGTCCGAAACCTTAGTGAGGATTATTTACACCCTATATAGTGCACTCAAAGTATCCCACGATGCATCACGAAAAGTAGTGGACAACGATGGTCACTAACCAAAGCAATATATCCCGTCATGCATTGCGGTTGCGCTGAAAGAAATCAAATTAAAAGTCTCAAATTTGATTTAATAAAAGGCAGCGGCGAAGAAGAAAAAGTATTCAGCCTTGATTTAAAAGAACTGAAAGCTGCAGGTACTTTGTATTGATTAATGTAGGAAATGCGCTCAGTATAATATGGATTTATCACAAAAACACGTCTGTATTTATTAATTTGGAAACCCGCCAGCCGACTGATCTGGCACGTTTTAATTGTGCGACAGTAATGACGTAAATACCAGCGCGACGGAGTAGTGTCCGAAAGCGTTTTTTTATTTTACCAATGAGCTCACTATACAGTCCTCTATAGAGTAATTCCCTATATAGGGAGTAGGGAACGACTGAGCGATTTTGAACACCGGGATGGTCGCTTTGATTTCCGCTGTACGTTTTACTTCCGTCCTACGATGTCTCGCACAGGTCTCAACGCATCTCGTTTACGGCCATCGCTCTGACATATGGACTGATATATTACAGAGCGTATTTCAAACACTCATAACTTGCTATAGCGGTGACAAAACAGCGATCAAAAATGGATTCCGATATTTAATAAAATGAGAAATAGAATTTTGATCATAAAAAAAATTTGCCTTCAGTTCCTCTTTAACTCTGCACTTGAACATAAAAGGTCTCGATGTGCACAGAGCTAGCGATGCTAATCTGCCAATAGTACGCAAAGCAAATCAACCAAGCGGCTTTCGCGCTGATTAGCGAGTTATTTAGTTTAATGAAATCGCTTCAGGATGTTAGCTACTACTATTTTTCATCAGAACTAAAAAAAAAACCCCGCTCGACAGTGAACACCCACAAGTAGCTTTACGACTTTTTTTTTTAATTATTAAATGGCTGCGTGTTAACTTTAGGACGACAAAGAAAGATCTGAACATAAGAACAAATTCAAACACTGCAGCACAAGTAGAAAAAGTTCACGACATATCCAACAAGTGTTCATTCTCATAACTTCGAAAGCGTTATTCAATTTCACGGGTCTATAATTATAAAAGAACTTAACTACGATTAACAATGGAGCGTGCAGTTATAGGAAAATAATCCACCACTCCGAAGATGGTGCGATGCTTTGCAGCTTGACGCAATTGCAGAGCTCCTGTTACCATGCCAACGCTAATCATTTTGCTATAACGCCACATCCGAGAAGTGTTTAATTCCTGATTTTCCAACGATCACATTTTTTAATTTATTAAAACAACAAATCACACTTTTTAAATCATTTATAGCTATGTTTAACAGCCATGAGATGCGACAAGAAAAGAAAGTTCATTTAAATTGCTTATAACAACTAGAAACAGTCTCTCACACCAGCATCTCTTTTTTTCCTTTCTATTAAGTTTAATAAGGGGGAAAAAAAAAAACAACCCGCAAGCCTTCACATTTGTGAGAAACCGAAAAGTGCAAAGTCAACTGTCTTAAAGGCGTTCCCGTGTCCGAACCGTGCTCTTATGGACACTGAACACTTTCAGATTGGAGACGGTAAACAGCAGGTACAATAAACACACACACACACACACACACACACACACACACACTAAACTGAATAAACTGAATAAACACAACTGAGATCAGCTTCTCCGCCACCACAAAAAAAAAAAAAAAGACACAATACCGCAACAGCTTTCGCTTCTGGTGTTAAACCCCTTCAACCCACTGTGATTAGATCGACAATGTTTCCCCTACCATTATATTGGGGTTCCTGAAAGGCCCCCCACCCCCACCCCAAGGTCTGGGGAGGGAAGGAAAAAAAAAACAGGAGTGCAGGCACTAGGACCATGTGGAAAGAGCGCCTGCTCAAAAACAGGAAAGCATAGCCCCCAAGCATAACTACGTAATCAGGCCATTATTAAAAAACGTTCTGTTTCCGATCCACCGGCCGGGTGAGTGCCGTTTGTGCGGTTGAAATTTTTTTTTTTTTAACGCCGGTTTTTCAACATTTTTTTCGGGTTCGTAAATCTAAAATCGAACTTGACATTTACGCATTCCGCGCAGAATACAGAATCGAATCAGCTCTGCGCATGCACCGTGCGGCACAAAAAAATGGCAGCCACCACGAAGGAAGGAGATCCGGAGTTTTCAAACATTTGCTTAAAGGAACAGTCCACCGTACTTCCATAATGAAATATGCTCTTATCTGAATTGAGACGAGCTGCTCCGTACCTCTCCGAGCTTTGCGCGACCTCCCAGTCAGTCAGACGCAGTCAGATGTGCCGTCACTCCTGTTAGCAATGTAGCTAGGCTCAGTATGGCCAACGGTATTTTTTGGGGCTGTAGTTAGATGCGACCAAACTCTTCCGCGTTTTTCCTGTTTACATAGGTTTATATGACCAGTGAGTCCGCACTATAATGACAGGCGTACTAACACCTTCTGCGCGCTTCGGCAGCGCGTTGATATCTGAGCTCCGTATCAATGCGCTGCCGAAGCGCGCAGAAGGTGTTAGTACGCCTGTCATTATAGTGCGGACTTTCCATAGCATAGAAAATCGCTACGTTTCAATTTGTGTAACTGAACTTGTTTCATGTCACTGGTCATATAAACCTATGTAAACAGGAAAAACACGGAAGAGTTTGGTCGCATCTAACTACAGCCCCAAAAAATACCATTGGCCATGCTGAGCCTAGCTACATTGCTAACAGGAGTGACAGCGCGTCTGACTGCGTCTGACTGACTGGGAGGTCGCGCAAAGCTCGGAGAGGTACGGAGCAGCTCGTCTCAATTCAGATAAGAGCAGATTTCATTATGGAAGTACGGTGGACTGTTCCTTTAAGTGTGAAATCGCAAAATGGTATTCTAGCGAACAACAAAATAGCAAAGATTCAGAAAAACAAATCATTAAGTGATCATTTTAATAGTGTAATTTCATCCGAACTAGGCCTAACGGTCGATTTAGAACTACAAAAAGTCCGCGTTTTTGTACAAGTTTCAGTTGATTAAACTGTCATACATAAATGTGTCTGCTTTTGTAATAAAAAAGTACTGAAAGAAAAAGCAAAGCAAACACAGCACTGTGATTTCTTACCCATCCATCCATCCATCCATCCATACATATATATATATATATATATATATATATATATATATATATATATATATAAAAAACGGATTTTTTTTTAAGGATGGCCTCACTTGTTTATCACAATGCATTGTGGGGGATAGCCGGGGTCAAAACTTCAGCGATATGACGGATGTCAGATTAATTTTACGTGAGAGTGATGAGAGGAGCGGCTTTGCCGTGCTCGGTCGTGGAAGACAGTGAAAGTGGTGATTTAAAGGACAACTAAAGGCAAAATTTTTTTATCATCAAAATTCTCTCTCATTTTATTAAATATCGGAATGCATTTTTGATCGTTATTGTGTCACTGCTATAGCGAGTTATGAGTGTTTGAAATGTGCTCCGTAATATATCAGTCCATATGTCAAAGCGACGGCAGTAAACGAGATTCGTTGAGACCTGTGCGAGACATCGTAGGACACAATTCACCGTGCCACCCGCCGTTGCCAGCTAAAACTCTATAGTTCAAAGAAGAAGCCGTATCTAAACATGATCCAGAAGCGCAGACGTCTTCTCTGGGCCAAGGCTCATTTAAAATGGACTGTGGCAAAGTGGAAAACTGTTCTGTGGTCAGACGAATCAAAATTTGAAGTTCTTTATGGAAATCAGGGACGCCGTGTCATTCGGACTAAAGAGGAGAAGGACGACCCAAGTTGTTATCAGCGCTCAGTTCAGAAGCCTGCATCTCTGATGGTATGGGGTTGCATTAGTGCGTGTGGCATGGGCAGCTTACACATCTGGAAAGACACCATCAATGCTGAAAGGTATATCCAGGTTCTAGAGCAACATATGCTCCCATCCAGATGACGTCTCTTTCAGGGAAGATCTTGCATTTTCCAGCATGACAATGCCAAACCACATACTGCATCAATTACAGCATCATGGCTGCGTAGAAGAAGGGTCCGGGTACTGAACTGGCCAGCCTGCAGTCCAGATCTTTCACCCACAGAAAACATTTGGCGCATCATAAAACGGAAGATACGACAAAAAAGACCTAAGACAGTTGAGCAACTAGAATCCTACATTAGACAAGAATGGGTTAACATTCCTATCCCTAAACTTGAGCAACTTGTCTCCTCAGTCCCCAGACGTTTACAGACTGTTGTAAAGAGAAAAGGGGATGTCTCACAGTGGTAAACATGGCCTTGTCCCAACTTTTTTTGAGATGTGTTGTTGTCATGAAATTTAAAATCACCTAATTTTTCTCTTTAAATGATACATTTTCTCAGTTTAAACATTTGATATGTCATCTATGTTCTATTCTGAATAAAATATGGAATTTTGAAACTTCCACATCATTGCATTCTGTTTTTATTTTTAATTTGTACTTTGTCCCAACTTTTTTGGAATCAGGGTTGTAGGCACACTGACTGCGCCTTAATCCTGGGCAGGTGCGAGTCATTTACGGTGCGTGCGCGAGAGTCCGCTTGGCACGTGCGCTGTCCGGAGCGCGCCTGATAGTCTATCTGATGCATGCGCCAAGGCGCGCAGGTCTGACACTCTTGCATGAAATTAGTACAAAATTAATGTGGATAAAAATATCTTATGCCAAATTATTATGGCATGTTACAAAAAAAAAAAAAAATCAGACTCCTCGTCTCCAATTTACGAGTCCGAATGCAGTTAATAGACAAGTCCAAGTCATCGATGCTCAAGTGCAAGTCCTGGACTCAAGTACTCTCAGCCTGGACCACCAACTATAATAGCTGTAGTTATCGGTATTGCAGAACCGGGCCTTTACAGACTTTATGATTCACCGCATGTGGCTTTGTTGTGTCTTTTTTTCCCTCCTTTTGAGGCGTCAGAGAACCTGAGCTCTCATCTCATTATCTCTCGCCGCTTTATCCTGTTCTACAGGGTCGCAGGCAAGCTGGAGCCTATCCCAGCTGACTACGGGCGAAAGGTGGGGTACACCCTGGACAAGTCGCCAGGTCATCACAGGGCTGACACATAGACACAGACAACCATTCACACTCACATTCACACCTACGGTCAATTTAGAGTCACCAGTTAACCTAACCTGCATGTCTTTGGACTGTGGGGGAAACCGGAGCACCCGGAGGAAACCCACGCGGACACGGGGAGAACATGCAAACTCCGCACAGAAAGGCCCTCGCCGGCCACGGGGCTCGAACCCAGGACCTTCTTGCTGTGAGGCGACAGCACTAACCACTACACCACCGTGCCGCCCAACGTGAGCTCTGTTACAGAAAAATATGACTAAGAGGGCAGGCGGTGCTCAGGCAGGTGAGAAACGTTGATCAAACACGTAGTAAGAGAAAGAATTCGGAACCGACTACGACTCGCACACGTGCACTTCTCACCTGCTTTCTTTTTATGCTTCGCATTGCTACGATTTGTCCTTCTCATTATGATCAGCAAGCTCCTACTGACGACCTTCTCACTCACAAAAAACGAGATGGTTAGAGATGCTGTGTTCACACTTATACCGGTACGAAAGTGGTATAACTGTATCGATACAAAGTATCCCGGTACAGTTTAGTGCATCTGTCTACACTAGCGAGAAATGTTTGCGGTTTTCTTTCACGGAAGTTGAAATGCGCGTGCGCGAAATGTTTCCGTGGTTACCGAGTAACTTCCTTCCGAGAATATGGCGGATGAAACGACGCGTGTGTGCTTTGTCAGTGTACAGTCTGTATTTCTGGTGGTCATTTATTCAGTCGAATCGTATAAAGCGTGCGAGGCAGTTGAGAACGAAACAAAGAAAACGAATCTCCGTTCTTCACTATTTTATTCAGCGAAGACATCGATTGAGGTGTGTGACTTTGCGCATGCGCATTATATTTGTATCGATACAGAACCGCTTCATCTGTCCACACTACAGCGAAGCGCTACAGTACCGGTACGAAACCCATACATTTGTGGGTTTCGTACCGATACAGTTATACCGCTACAGTACCGGTATAGTTGCTAGTGTGGACAGGTGTTGCGGTACGAAAGTAGTTTCGTATCGGTACAAAATCCCTAGTGTGGACAGGGTAAGACTTTGGCTTTTCAAACCAGTCGACCCTCCTCCTCCTCCTCCTCCTCAAGTGCCTTCCTTTGCACCAGGGCAGCGTTTCCAAATCCACCCCACCCCCAAGGGGGAAGGAAAAAAAAGAAAGAAAAAGGAAAACTCAACCCACTCCTGTCTTATTATTAACCCACTGACCAGACCGACTGGACCTCCATCCGATTTCTATTTAAAGAAGCTGTAGCGACTCGACGTGTCCGACAGATCTTTCATTTATCAGGCTTTTGTTTGTTTACCTCCCCCGAGCTTTTTTTTTTTTTTTTGCTAAAAGGTGAAATGAGGCATGCTGGAAATCCGGCAGCCGACAATAGGAGACAGCTGCCTTTCCCTCTCTCTCTCTCTCCCTCTCCCTCCCTCTCTTTGAGCTTTTCAGGAGCTGAATTAGCAGTGTAAGCTCGAGTCTCACCCTTCCCCCTACACTAGTCCAGAACCACTCGTCTTCGCCTTACCAAGCTTTAAAAAAAAAAAATATTCCAAGGAAAAGGGCTTTGTTTCCAGATCTGCGATCACTTTCACGTGAAACGCTGAGACGTTAGACACTTTATCCGCTCGGAAACGTTTTAGAGGACTGCCGACGAGAGGAGAGTCGCTGTGGACGTAAAACAGTCCGGTTATTACAACAGAGCTTCCTTTCCGAGCTGAAAAGCATGGTGCGCGCACATATATATGTGTGTGTGCGCGCGTGTGTGTTAATGCAGCAGGGAGATTTTGGGATGCTGGAAGAGTCACTCAGAGGTCACGGGCAGAAACTTGTCTCAAAATGGCAGCGTAAGCGCGCGACTCGCCCAGAGCCCGAACGTCATCTTGTTACACCAAGTATTTATCAACGTGACATTTTCCGCGAACACGACACCTCGTGGAAATCCCGCTGAGACGCTTGACAAATGAAACTTTTAAATGCCCAAGAATCCAACCTTCGTTCCTTCTCTGCTCCTCTTCAATTCTCAACGCCGGTTACGCAGGTCTTGACGTGTTGGTTAGTTTTCTATAACAGCAGCTCTGACCAGGTTTACGTTAAGGGGTCATCCATAATTTTCATCGTTATCACGAGCGTACAAACCGTACGCGGGGGGGAGGGGGTTAATGTCCAGGCGTACACTTTTTAAAAATGATGAGAAGGCTGAAGTATTTTTAACTCAATTGTGCGTGTTGACGGCACACGTCAAAGTGACGCGTGGCCACAGAAGCACTTGACTAATACCCTGTCCACACTAGGGATTTTGTACCGATACGAAACTACTTTCGTACCGCAACACCTGTCCACACTAGCAACTATACCGGTACTGTAGCGGTATAACTGTATCCGTACGAAACCCACAAATGTATGGGTTTCGTACCGGTACAGTATCGGTACTGTAGCGCTTCGCTGTAGTGTGGACAGATGAAGCGGCTCTGTATCAATACAAATATAATGCGCAAGCGCAATGAACCGTTCCTACGTCTTCCGGGTTATTCATACAATACAATACGCCCGTGCTTTCCAGCTGTAAATAAAACGTCAAAATGGCTCAAAACGACCGTGGAGCTACATGGAGCAAAGAAAGGGGGGAGAAAGGAAGAAAGGAGGAAGAGGGGAAAAGGGAGAGAAAGTGAGGGGAAGAGAAGGGAAGAGGGAGAAAGTGAGGGGGGAGAAAGGGAGATTCATTTTCTTTGTTTCGTTCTCAACTGCCTCACGCGTTTTATACGATTCGACTGAATAAATGACCACCAGAAATACAGACTGTACATTGACGACAAAAAGCACACACACGCTGTTTCATCCGCCATATTCTCGGAAGGAAGTTACTCGGTAACCACGGAAACATTTCGCGCACGCGCATTTCAACTTCCGTGAAAGAAAACCGCAAACATTTCTTGCTAGTGTGGACAGATGCACTAAACTGTACCGGGATACTTTGTATCGATACAGTTATACCACTTTCGTACCGGTATAAGTGTGAACACAGCTTAACATTCCTTTACGTTCCCAGGTACTTAGCAGACGTTGTTATCCAGAGCGTCGTACAACATACCCAGAGCAGCCTGGGGAGCAGTTGGGGGTTCGGTGCCTTGCTCAAGGGCATTTCAGCCATTCCCGCTGGTCCAGGGAATCGAACCAGTGACCTTTTGGTCCCAAAGCTGCTTCTCTAACCACTAGGCCATGGCATCCCATCACAGGGGCAATGTAAATGCAACAAACTATGCTAACACCACTGTACATTCGCGTGCACACGCAAACATGGAAGAACCTTCACGCACCAACAGTATTTTGTTATTACATGGCGCTCAGGATTTCATTTGTTTTTGGTGTCAAATTGGTTTTGGAGCAGTGAGAGTCGTGATCACGGGTTAGTGTTTAACAAACAATTGAAGTGTGCCAAGTTTCCCTAAAGCATTATAACAAAGATCATTGTTAAATGGTAGAGAGCGTGATCAGCACAATGAACACTCTCTCTCTGTCTCTCTCTCTCTAAGCTAAGATGCTCTTAGCATGAAGAGGCTTTTGGGAAACCCACCACTCAACTTTTTTTAGTTTAAAAAAAAAAAACCTGCATATCTGTTTTAACATTTATATAGATCACTGCAAGAGCACTGACTGGGCATGAAACTGGCTCACTGAAACAAAGAACAAGTCTTGCCAGGCAAAACAAACTTCGCCCGGTCGCGCTTATGAAGAATATGAAAGAAGATATCGCGAAAAAAAAAAAGGTACTCTATGGGTACATGCGGCTACTGCTTATAAATAAAATTGTTTGTTTTCTGATCCCATGCCCATACAGTAAATATAGCATATTTACTCTATGACGCAGCAGCCACAAAAATGAAGCGTAATCAAGAGTTATTCTACTCTTACAGTTGTCGAAACTGAAACCTCCGAACCGAGGCGGACATAATACACACGCTGTCGCCATGACCCAAGCTCTTATTCCCCGGAAATGGCCCGGCGCTAGAGCTCAGTGGAACGCACTTTCGCTCTGTAATGAGTGTAAACATGTCTGAAAGCGATTTCTTTAGTCTCATCTCATTATCTCTCGCCGCTTTATCCTTCTACAGGGTCGCAGGCAAGCTGGAGCCTATCCCAGCTGACTACGGGCGAAAGGCGGGGTACACCCTGGACAAGTCGCCAGGTCATCACAGGGCTGACACATAGACACAGACAACCATTCACACTCACATTCACACCTACGCTCAATTTAGAGTCACCAGTTAACCTAACCTGCATGTCTTTGGACTGTGGGGGAAACCGGAGCACCCGGAGGAAACCCACGCGGACACGGGGAGAACATGCAAACTCCGCACAGAAAGGCCCTCGCCGGCCACGGGGCTCGAACCCGGACCTTCTTGCTGTGAGGCGACAGCGCTAACCACTACACCACTGTGCTGCCCATCGTGACTCGTATTGGCAATTAAATATTACACTTATCGGCCTATTCGGTTTTTAGCCGTGTTGAATTTAGTTCGTTTGGTCCACGGCAGGCGTCGCTTATCTGTGTGATCTTCACGAGACTTGTGCGAGACTTCGAAACGTCAAGTGTCAGCCAGGTGTCAGTGCCGCCATTTTGAAAACTGTTTTCCAAACGAAGTATTGCACAAAAACGAGTTTAAATGACGATGACTGCCTACTTTTTTCAAACTTTCCTGATTGCTATCAAAACAAACAAAACTTCCAGCTTGATTCCGTCAGCATTCGAAAGAGGGCGCGCGTGTCTTTTGACGACGTTGCCAGATGTCGGTCACTTTGATTTCCGCTGTACGTTTTACTTCCGTCCTACGATGTCTCGCACAGGTCTCAACGAATCTTGTTTACGGCCGTTGCTTTGACATACGGACTGATATATTACAGAGCATATTTCAAACACTCATAACTTGCTATAGCAGCGACAAAACAGTGATCAAAAATGCATTCCGATATTTAATAAAATGCGATAAATAAAATTTTGATGCTAAAAAAAATTGCCTTCAGTTCTCCTTTAACTTTAAGATAGCTGCAATATCGTAAGTGAACCTGTTTCGAGGATGCTCGACAACATTAAATGTCACTAGAAACGGATTTAAAAAGTATGACGTGTTGTATTTTTCTTAACAAAAACTCATTCGTATTGGCAAATTTCTGGAGTATACAGAGAGTCGTACCGTAATTGGAAAATAATCGACTTTGTGTCACGGTTACTGTTATGAACGACTACAAAACTTAATGGCTACTCCACTTCGTCCTGCTGTTGATTATTTTCCAAAAACAACTTCTGACAGCATTATTGCAGGTTCTTATTAATTATCCAGTCATTAATTTACTGAATATCTCAAACTCAAGCAGTCCCATGTGCAATAACTGCAGCAACAAATAATTCCATGAAACTGATGAGTTAAAGGTCCCATGGAATGAAATTTTCACTTTCTGAGGTTTTGTAACGTTAAAATGAGTTCCTCTGACCTTCTTAAGTCACCCCAGTGGCTAGAAATTTCATAATGTGTAAACCAAACTATGCCCAACATTTGAGAATGGCGCGTCAAAACGGCGCGTTGATAAACTCTTCCCTTTACTACGTCAGCAAGAGAGATGATCCCCACGCCCCCCCTCTGGATTCCCACCCACTGTATGGATTGCCCCGCCCAGTTGTAGTGAGGAGACCATAGAGGACACAACAACATGGCATCACCTAAGCGAGCGAAACATGGAAATTGCGCTGTACATGGATGTGACAATACAGAAAAGAGTCTGTTTTTACTGCCGACGGGAGAGCCCCTGAAGACGCAGTGGCTTCATTTTATTTACTCCAATAATACGCCGTCGAGTCTACCTAAGACGGTGTATGTTTGTCGGAAGCATTTTCCTGATGAATGTTTCCACAACTTGGGACAGTACAGGGCGGGTTTTGCACATCAACTGTCACTGAAGCCTGGGTCCGTACCAAGCATCCCTGCCGCATCAGCAACAAACACCGAACAAGTGTATAACTGGTCGTTTTGCCGTGTTTTAAAATCGGTGCGTTAGCCTAGCAATGGCTACATTAGCTGTGCAGCTAACCGCTTCCTGCAGTTAGCCAGGTAATCTGCGCTACAAAACTAAAGAGCATGCAGCATGCTCTGTTAAACTGAGTTTAGTCTGGAAATTGACTGTAACTTATGAGCTTATGTTTGACTATTGCGCCGCAATGCATGTCTTCTGTTGGATAAGCGGTATGTTGCTGTAGTTGCTGCTTCTATCCTCTTTGGTTATGGAGTGCGTGTTCAAGCCTAGGGTATTATACGTTCGTAAACTACCACTCCGAACACTCTCACTCTCTGTTCTCGGTCACGTTGAGTTTACGAAAGGAGTCCGAGGGAGAACGGGGTTTTGTCTTAGCAGCGTGGCTACAGGCGCTGATAGCAGCGAGTATGTGTGCGCGCAGCTTGGTCAAGCCCCTCCCCCCATGGCCCGCCCCCACCCT
This sequence comes from Neoarius graeffei, assembly GCF_027579695.1. Lineage (NCBI taxonomy): Eukaryota > Metazoa > Chordata > Actinopteri > Siluriformes > Ariidae > Neoarius > Neoarius graeffei. The sequence continues at coordinate 15,138,234 of NC_083583.1, read as the reverse complement.
CTACCCTTCCCCGCCTCCTGCTTCTCATTAGCAAAACGACGCACTGGGAAAAGCGCTGAAATGGGGCTTTCTTCCAGGAGGCTATATCTACGTTCTGAGGGTTCATTTCGAGAAAGGCTGCGGATATAACATCCGGAAACCTCCACGAGCCCGTTTAAAGCATCAACAAACCACCATGCCATGGGACCTTTAAGCAATTTATGAAAATGAAGCCAGTTGCCTTATTAACTGAAACTGTATCACATCAGACTCTATGGCATCATCAAATCACGACCTTAGGCCCTGGTCACACTACAGCTCGCAACAAGTTTGCGAATACTTGGCGATGAAAAAAATCAACAGCATGGCCACCAATTGTGCAATACACGGCGATTGCTCTCGGAGTTGTTTTTTGGTTGCGTCTCCGCCTCGTGAGTAGCCAAAAACATCGCAAAAATTTTCAATGCACGCGTTAAAATCTGATGGCCATGTTTTCGTTCGCAAACTAAGCAGCGAATCTCGCAGATAGGTTTGGGAATACTTCCCGAAGCTCGGGGAACTTTCTTCAAGCCTCTTGAGATGTATTTGTCTCGAATCCCATGTCCCCGATGCTCGCAGGAGCCTCGTCAACACGGCGGCTCGGCATCGCCTCACCTTCGCCGAGACTTAACAAGTGCGTTTACACATTCGGGGATCCTTCGGAGCACTTTGTGCGCGCACTTGGGACCCTGTCGTTATGGGAAACACCTGATGCTGATTTGAGTGCAATCAGTACGCGCATCTAAGGACGCCGTTTTCACAGAGACTTTCCAAGTATTCTGTCAGGTGTGCGGCGGTAGATGGATCGAAGAGCAGGAAGAGTGTTCATTAGCAGGCGTGATGCTTACAAAACCAAAACCAGTCATAAACATGGTTAGGAACAAACGCAACCTTGATAAATGATAATACTTCCTAAAGCCTCTGTGTCCTTATATATGTCGTTTATATATATAGTTTAACAGTTATTCCACAAAATCGAGTCGTACATGAGCTGATAACTGACGAGTTGCGTAGCGTCGAGTTGGCTATAATCCATGTATGACAAGATTGAGTGGAAAAACTGTTTTATTCTATCCACATTCACTGGATTTTGAGAAACGGAGCATTTTTATTTTTTGCAAATTCGATAAATAAAAACCTTTATACAAAACGTTCGACAAAATAATTTCTGCTTAGAATGTAAACAAACCGGCGAAATGACAGGAGCAATATGCGAAAAATGCGATAATTCTTGAAAAATTAAAAAATAATAATTCTAACCATCAAATACTTTTATTCCATGTTTTGTTGCCCCCCTTTTTTTTTTGAATTCTGTTTTTGAGGAGAGCTTTTATTTCATCCTCGGTTGTTTAAGCAACACACTCCGCCATTTTGTTTTTCTCTACTCACCGTATAGAGATCTTGCAGTCACGTGACCGGAAAGTACACAACCCCCATCTTGTCGGTAAAAACACAGCTGAATACTGCTGCACTCGTGTACAGAATGGATCAATTTCAACCGACGGACTACACGGCTCATTTTTCTAATGAACAGATAACTAGATATATGTCTAAAATAAACGATCTACAGATTTGTGACCCTTATGGCTTACCGGACGGAGTTTTCACGACCGGATTTTGAACTGCCAGCGGAATACCCGGACGTGTATGATTACCTCATAAACTTTCCCTCGCTGTTCAGTGGTGAAGCACTGCGTGCTTATAAATCTCTGGACAGTTTTCTTTACAGAAATTCAGGATTTGTCAGCGACTCAGATGTGGCATCTTGTAAACAAGAAAATAACAATCCTCACTGGATGGGTAAGTCACTTAAGTATTGAGTATAGCACTGACCAGCCGATTATAGAATAGAATAAGGTAATTCCAAATCGTCCGTCTTGTTTACATGGATCTGGCGTTGGAGAGGTAGAGGCTTGGCAGTGGAGGTTTGAGTAGCTGTTTTCTGAGCTTAGTCAACAGGCCGGCTCTGCCTGTAGCCTCGCTTTTGCTCCCGGCGCCGCCTCCTTCGCTTTGCTTCCGATAACAATCCACGGAGACCCCGCTGGTCTCGCCCGGAATGTTTTTTTTTTTTTTTCTCGTCCGGAATGTTGTGCATGCGATGGAAATCGCTACAAACCGTCATTTTCTGCTGGAAACCAATGTCCAGTAAGTCCATACGGTTGTAGTGGATATTGAAGTCTGGTACAGAAGAACAACACGCAAAAAATACACACAAAAAACATAAAAACCGTGCACAGGTAGGGAGAGCTTGTAGCCGCAGCCGTTGTAGTAGAATTGTATATAGTAGGGTTTTCCAGAAGAAAAGGTAGAAGTAAAAGCAGAAGTAGAAAGCGGAATATGGCGTTTGACCGACACGATGGCGTCTGTCACAATCTGGATCGGCTGTGACGTCACATGCAAGTGATCCATATAAGCCGATAGCCTAGTAGTAGAGTAGCCAATCGGAGCACGCGATTGCTCATTTTCATCAACAACCCATCATAAAGCATCACGAGCTGTATGTAGTGTGACCGCAGCATTAAAGCATTATACGCAGAGCCATGGCCTCACTTTTGTTTATAAATGCCTTGAGACTTCAAGAATGGCACAGGAATAGTTTTAAGCGTTAACAATAAATCTAATATAGTAATTTTTACCATAAAAAGTGATTTATATAAGTCGCGGTCTGAGTGAATGACCTTGACGTCCGTAACGGTACCACAGGAAGTCTATCGGTCTCATCGACATTTCCGCTATACTAAAACACAGCGCTGACTGCAACTCCGATCCTCCATTTTGAGCTAATTTATCGCCACGCCACATAGATGTGTTTTTGGCCGGTGCAGCAACGTGACAGAAGGTGGATTTACGTTGCATTTGTGGCCCAAGAATGTTCAAACTGCAAAGATTTGGATGCGTTTCTCTTCTGCTCTGCACATTTTACTGAAGACTCGTACGAGACCTCTGATCTGTTGAGGTGCGTTGGCTATAAGCCCGTATTGAAAGAGAGTGCAGTATCAACAATTAAAGGAAGAGAAAACTACAAGAAAAGGAAAGTAAGTTCAGTTGCACCAGTTCTCCCGGAGCGTGAGCCGAGCAGTAATGGCGGAGTAATCAGTATGGAGAAAATGAAGAATGAGTGGACCAGCTGTCTGATTTCTCCGCTGGATATGCTTGCCTCAGCAACAATATCTCGCCCTTACGTGGAAGAAGCGAATGAACGAAGAACTGAAAGTCAGAGATTGTTTAAAAACAATCGGCCACAAGGTCGGCCTTCAAGAAGCGAGAACACAGACGGGTAAGATGCGACTCTCGTTTGGTTACAGAACAACAATCGTTGTTTACCTGCATTTAGATTAATACATGTAAAGCCTCGGTCACAACCAGCCGTATGTGCTCCTACGGCCGGTCTACATGCAAAAAACACAAGAAACGCACGAGAGCGCGCGTGTGACGTGCTGATTTTCGAGCCGCAGACCGGCTGCAGAGGTTCTTTGTCATGTCAAACAAACTCTACGGGCGCTTACGTTTTTTTCAGGTTGCAAGACAAACTTACAGCCAACGCACGTCGTTCTCCATGAAAAAAAAAAAACCGCAGCGATTTGGGAAATGCCAAAAATCGCACGGCCAAAAAATCGTACGTCCGGTTGTGACCTAGGCTTAACTTAAATACACAATACAAGTTAGTGGTTTAAGATGATTTAATTTGCTTCAGAATAGGGGTGTTCACACGGCAACTTTTACTCTGGTGTAGCACCAGGGCTGCCCCGGTAGAGCGTTCACACGGTACAAAGTTATACCGGTGTAGCCCCTGAAAGCTGCTTAAACCGGTGCAAATCTAACCCTGCTCGGGAGGTGGTTTAAGAAATTTACTCCGGAGTAAATGCTAGTTTGCGGGGCAGCACCGATATAAAATGGGACGTCTGAACGCTACAGGGGTAGACTCGCTACGCGTGACGAGAGTTGATTACATACAGGCATTGCATAATTTGCATCCTGGTATTTTGCGCTTCCAAAATGGCGAATATCAACAACAGAACTGCGTGTCTTCCAGTGTTGCCAGATTGTCAGTTTTAAGTGCATTTTGGTGGATTTGAACATATTTTGGGCTGGAAAAAGTCAGCAATATCTGGCAACACTGGTGTCTTCATCCACGTTGTTTTCCTGGCGCTTGATGATGCCATGACAACCGGGAAAAGGAAGTACATTTTCACGCATGCGCATATTTCATTTCCGCATTATTACTATAGGAAATGATAGTAATAACGATAGGAAATGATAGTAATAAAAGGAAATTATATCAAAACTTTATTACTATCAAAGGAAATGATAGTAATAAAGTTTTTGCTACTATTGCACGGTCGCAGAAACTGCCGTGTGACCGCAAGTGGGGCTGCACCGGTGCTGACACGCTTCTCTCTAGTAAGCAGGGTTGTGACGTGTGAACGCTCCACAAAATTTACACCGGTGTAAGATATATCGCAACAAAATACATCGGTGCAGCATCGATGCAAATATGTGCCGTGTGAACAGGGCTAATGTGATTGTCTCAGTTCATCGGATTATTTAATTAACCTTTTATGTTTTATCAGTGAAAATGCATGCATGTTGCACAAGTTATAACACCTATCCTGTTTTAATGAGAGTCACGCGAGACTGTCAGTTCAATCCCATCCAATTCTCTAGACGGCTTTGTTCTCTGGCTTTATTTTGTAAGGTGGGGGCCTCCGTGGCCGACGCGCTACTATCGGATTCACTTTCGGATGGTTCGAACTGATACGGTTCTGCGTGTATAGCAGTAGCATGTACACACGCTCCAATTTCAGGATTATCACAGTCGGATGTTTTACTATCTGAAGAATCCGAATGAAGAGGCCACTGCAACCACTCTCGCCTGCCGAGTCTGGCTTTGGTCTATAGCCGTCAAAGGCTATTAAAACCGGTTCCCGCTGTGATGTCACGCACCCAGGGCTGGCTGGCTCAGCGGGGCAGCTCGAATGCCAAATTTGTGGTCAATTTTAACTCTCAAAAATATATTTTTTATTCCCAATTATGCAGCATACAAGAGTCAAGGATGGAGATACTATCCACTCAGAAATGCGTTTAAATATAAAGGTTCTGCGTATCTCCTTTTAAAAAAAATGATGTCATAACGTATCGAAAGGCAATCATAAATCGATGATTTTGAATCAAAATCAGATTGTATCGCGTTCACACATCATTAAATATCAAATCTTTGCCTTATGAATCAAAATCGTATCTCAGATTCAAGCTCATCATCATCATCAAGTATCGACTTGTTGCTTCAATTGGTGAAAATGTAACTGGTGAAGGAGTTAACACGTCTCCGTCATCACTCTCACTCATCTCATCTCATTATCTGTAGCCGCTTTATCCTGTTCTACAGGGTCGCGGGCAAGCTGGAGCCCATCCCAGCTGACTACGGGCGAAAGGCGGGGTACACCCTGGACAAGTCGCCAGGTCATCACAGGGCTGACACATAGACACAGACAACCATTCACACTCACATTCACACCTACGGTCAATTTAGAGTCACCAGTTAACCTAACCTGCATGTCTTTGGACTGTGGGGGAAACCGGAGCACCCGGAGGAAACCCACGCAGACACGGGGAGAACATGCAAACTCCGCACAGAAAGGCCCTCGCCGGCCACGGGGCTCGAACCCGGACCTTCTTGCTGTGAGGCGACAGCGCTAACCACTACACCACCGTGCCGCCCATCACTCTCACTGATTTACGTAAAAGTTCATTTTGTCTTTCTCTACTGAGTAGCACGTAGGGCTGTGCGATATGGGAAAAAAAATGAATATCCTGATACATTTTCTCCATTTCACGATATATGATATATATCTCGATATATTGAAATCTCCTCTAAAGGACCCCAAGAAATCTAACTTTTACTCTTTACTGTTTTCACTACAATCCCTGCTAACATTCTTGGTTAACTTTACAGGTGGTTTTCAACAACACATTTTAAATTTTCATGTTAGTGATTAATCACAATTGAGTTGAAATAAGACTATTTTTATTCAACAAAGATGTCGCACAAACTGAAAAAAACAATCTTGAAAATTGCAACATGTGGGGTGGCTTTGGAGAACGAGGCCGCTATGGTCATTTGTTTAGCTCGTGGGCAAGTAGTTCAGAGTTTAAGAGACTCTTCATACTGTACCGCAGGCTTTTAGATAGAGGGGCGTCTGGGCGTCTTTTCGACGCCCTGTACTGAAAAAAACAAGAAATTGGACGCCCTACTTTTTAGTACGACGCCCTAAAGACGCCCTAATATTTCCGCCCGTGTTATGTCCGGTAACTTAGCTGAATATGTTAAAAAATCGCCGAGTCTGAGCTTTCCGAGGATCTACAAGCTTTGTTGACACCGCCATTTTGGAAATTTCAGAAGTCTCGCTTTGACAGCTGTCTTTCCCGAAGACGCCCAGGGTTACCATAGCAACAGCACGAGCCCAGAGTACAAAATATAGGCACCCGCCGCAGAGCTACAGAAACACGCGTTTCTATGGCTGCACTCATTTCAAAGTTGTGAGAGCCCTCGTTATAAATAAATGGGTTATTAAATAAATTTGGTGTACAAAGCACTTGTAATATGCGTTCCCAGAGCAGAGGGGGAAAAGATGTATGCCTAGGAGACACTGGCATAAATATCCAGACAATATAGCCGTAGACTATATTGCCGCAGCTAAATGTGGAATGTAGTCTATAGAAAACCGGCCTTACCTGACATGTTATTTATCCCGAATAAATCCTTTTAACAGTAAATAACACATTTTCATGCAGATTTTCCCAACATTACAGGCTACGTAGTGGAGAGTGTGGTAGTCGAGCCGGCGGGTAGTATTTCTAGTAGGCTAAACAATAATCAAATACGACACGTTCTAAAGGATGCTGGGATTCCAAAGAACGCACGTGAAAAAACGAATACCATTATAATGTTTGAAGACTTAGCCATATTTCCTGTGTGTTTTTTTCTTTGTTATACTAAGTCTTTGGACGCTAGCGGCTTTGAAAGCAAAACTGGTCAGCCGGGGTTGGTTGTCACACTGTGTTCGGGGTTGGTTGTCACATGTAATGCAATTGCAATAGGTGCACTACTGACTGAGACAAACACAGCTACAACAAGCTTTATTTATGTAGTATTCTGCGATCAGAAAGCTTTATAGCTAATTTGTCATGCTTAATATGCAACTCCAGCTCAAAAAATCCCAGAAATATACCCATTTTAATAATAATATTCATTAAAAATATACGCAGTTTGCAGTGTATTTTGTTTTGGTGTTCCCAAAGTTGATATTGTATTACCAATCTGTTATACCTACATGTATTTTGAATACATTTTCTTTAACATTTTTACATAATTCTCAAAAATATGTATGTATTTTCGGTTCCTGTACCGCCCCATTGAAATAACATTGTGACAACCAACCCTATAGGGTGTCACAATCTGTCAAAGTGTGTTTGACAGCCCATATCTTTTGAACACAACGACATAAAGTAGAAATACCACCTTCCAGTCGTACCTGAGACTTGCAGCTTCCTTTGACATTAAAGAAAGACATTAAAGAAAGTTGTTTTACCTAAAATGAATCTGGCTTGAATTTTTCCATGCACACATGCCTCCCCCCAGTCCAGCCTTACTATTGATACAAGAATGTTGTAACAAAGGCAAAAACACTTGGCTGTATTGCTCAAAATTTGCTGTCAAAATGAAGGAAATAGCATTTGAGAGCATTAGAAATTTCAAAATTTTCCGGGGGAGTACCCCCGGAACCCCCTAAAACACTCGTGCCAGCGGCGCTCAACGCGTCGCTACACCTCGCCACATACAGTGACACCTGCAAAAAAGTTAGACTCCCTAAAAAAAAATCCTGCCTAAAAGCCTGCTGTACCGGGTGAGTTTTCAGGTGATGGAACATGTTTGTAGTGCTGCTGCCTTTCGTGATGACAGTTGTTTTGCACACTTTACAAATTGGCATTTGCTGTTCCACGTCGTCCTCGCGATATCCGGAAAAATGCCAAACCCCTTACTAGTTCTTTTAGGAACCAATTCGTCCGCTTCCATTTTTAATTTGTCGCTGAAATTGACAGAGCTTACACGGTAGCCTATGCAACACCAGCGATTGCACGAACTGAGTCAGCGCTGTAAACCGAAACTAGAAAATCTTCCTGCAAGTTCCTTTCAGCACCGAGATGTCGCCCGGGATTGGTTGGCAAGTGTGTGACGTTATTGTTTTGGTTTTTTTTTTTACCCTTAGGTAGGGCTGGGTTCAAAAGATCGATCCATGATCCGATATCGATTCACGTTCAAAAAATACGAGATCGATTCAAAAATGTGTGGATCGATCTCTTCCAGGTGGCTATAGGCACTATTTTCTCGACCGCGCAAGGACCGCTATAAAAAGCGGGTGCCGGCAAACGAAACCGAAACTTAAGAACGCGAGATGGCTGAAGCTGCACAGCTAAAATCACCGCCTGGCCTGAAAGCTGACGTATGGCATTACTTTGGATTCAAATGTTACGAGGACAGAGATGAAGTCGACAGAACAAAAGCAGTGTGCAAACTGTGTCACAGAGGTAAAATATAGTGGCAATACAACCAATCTCCGCAACCACTTATCCAGGCACCACGCCGACGCAGTTTCAGCTAAACCTGCGGCGAATCAAACTGCACTGGAGAAGGCATTTGGTGTTAAATTACATGCACAAACACATATGGGGCTGTTCCTGTCAATAGGGACAGTTTTTACTTTAAAGTGACAATCCAGCAATATCTAAGTAGATCGATATCGGATCGAATCGTGATCTTATGAATCGGAATTGAATCGATCCAGGAAATCTGGATTGATTCCCAGCCCTACCCTTATGGCCAATTTATGCTGACAACGCAGTCCTTGCAGATGGCGTCTGCGTAGCCCCCCCACCTTCGCAGACGCTCTGCGCGCACCTCCCAAAAATTGTGACCACCGCAGAAGCCTCGCAGACAGCGTCGCAGACAAGAGGGCTCCGATTGGTCCACTCTACATCCGCTGTACACGCACTTCCGCTTCCCTACTTTCCCGGTTTGGTTTGTTTTCACGACTGCCATTTTTAAAAACACGAGCGAAGATGGAGCAGCACGAAGAGCGGTTGATCGAGGAAGTGAGGAAGTACGTACACTCCACTAACCACACCCACCAACTACTCCTAGCGATTTCGCGACTTCGCGCCCCCTTGCGTTGTGGCAGTGAATAACATCGCGCACACCTATTACTCCCCGCTCAACGATAAATTACAACCGTCTGCGAAAAGCTATCTGCGAAAGCCTTGTCGCAAAAGCATGCAGAGGCCCTTAGGCAGCCTCTCACGTTACTGCCTGAGGGACAGGGAGAAAACCGCCGGAAAAGGTTTTAAACAAACACGAAACAAACGCAATTCGGCAGATGACCATAAAATACTCGATAGTTACGATATAATAATTGTATCTATCTCACACAGAATTTTCGGAGATATATCGAGTACAGGGGCGGCACGGTGGTGTAGTGGTTAGCGCTGTCGCCTCACAGCAAGAAGGTCCTGGGTTCGAGCCCCGGGGCCGGCGAGGGCCTTTCTGTGCGGAGTTTGCATATTCTCCCCGTGTCCGCGTGGGTTTCCTCCGGGTGCTCCGGTTTCCCCCACAGTCCAAAGGCATGCAGGTTAGGTTAACTGGTGACTCTAAATTGAGCGTAGGTGTGAATGTGAGTGTGAATGGTTGTCTGTGTCTATGTGCAGCCCTGTGATGACCTGGCGACTTGTCCAGGGTGTACCCCGCCTATCGCCCGTAGTCAGCTGGGATAGGCTCCAGCTTGCCTGCGACCCTGTAGAAGGATAAAGCGGCTAGAGATAATGAGATGAGATATCGAGTACATTCGATATATCGTACAGCCCTAGTAGCACGCGGACGCATGGACTAATCTGTGCGTTCTTCAGATCATAAACAGTATGACTGTACAGAGCAAAGTGATCCCTCAAATCCTTAAATCCCACCATATGGCTCTGTTGCAGTCGGTGTCCTTGCAGTTTCATTAGCTGTGTAAAGAAATGATAACTCGAGCCATTCTTCAATTAAATCAACACACAGTAATTCCCGCTAGTGCCTCTTTCAACACCATGTTCTGGCTCTTTATTACGTCTTTCAAGAGTCTCTCATCGTACAGCGCGCCGGCGTTACAAGGCCGTTCAGATCTACAATCTCAGGAGGTTGGAGTGGATCAAACCTGGACGCATTCTTGTGGGCTTTGTTGCACTACGAGCTTCAACCGACTCAATTTCTCTCTTCACAAATCACAAAGCCATGATTTTTAAATCAGAGGTCTCCAACATCATATGTTCATCTTCAAAATTACCACCACCAAGTGCCAGAAATATAATTTAAAAAAAATAAAAGTCAATCATCTACACTTACCTTTTCATTTTTCACTTTCTTTAATGCTCGGCACTCGCCGTTATCCATGTCCTCGGGTTCCGATTTAATGGACAACGGTACTATTCCAACAGATTCCAGGGTGTTATTCCCATGTGGCTCGGTCACGGCCATGTCCACGTTCTGCGTACTGTCGAAAGAGGTGCTGCGCGTATTGTTCCCAAGTGCTTGAGCGTTCGAAGCTACCTCCTTCTCGATCGCGACCACGGCGACCGAGCCTTCGCTTTTATCTTTCTTGTTTTTCCCGCTCGATACCTCCTTGTCCTTTTTGCTATTTGGTACGCTGCGGGGCGCCTTCCCACCCTTCTCCATGCCTTTGCCAGGCGTGGCGTTCCCGGCGCCTCCGGAACTACCCGTCGTACCGGTAACCTCCACTTGAGTTCGTCCCGGGTGCTCTTTTTTCACGGCGTCTCCTGCTGGAGACTTGGTACTATTGTCCTTGGAGTTCTTGTTGCGCTTCGATTTCGATTTGCTCTCTTTGCCTTGAGGGGCGCCGACGGGGCTCACGAACTTGATATTGTCGGGCAAAGCAGCGACAGCGCTGGGTGGAGCTGCCATTCCACCCGCTTCCTTGGAGCCAGACATCTCGAGTTTGTCCTTCTCTAAGTCAGCTTCGAGGTCGATGATCAGATTGCCGACGCCGATGTCCCACTCATCACCGCTGTCGTAAGGGTCCACCGCATTCGAGTCCACACCTTTCCCGCCTGCAGTGCCACCACTTAGGGACATTTTAGTGCCAGCTCCCCGAGTCGGTCACTGCAACGTCTGATTGCTCAGACTTCCAGGGGGTGGGGAGTAGGGGAAACAAGGGCCTCAACGTATCGATACCAATTTCCCAAACACCCACATCTTGCCCTAAAGGGAAGAAATGATAAGAGTTATAAAGAGAAGACAGGATTAACTCAAACCGAGAGTCAAATTTTTGACTAAATGTGTGTGTAAATGTCTTTATAGGCCACAATAAACTCAAAACTCCTACCAGTTTTACAGCAGGATTAACAACGCTAATCTTCATCCTCATGTGTCTATATTCCTAAATCCCAATCATTGGTAAATTACGCACGCAAAACTCAAAGAACGCCTCTAAAGCGTGGCAAGTGCTAAATCTTCCAACAATGCAGCTCAGCCACTGCAGCGCATCAGGTACCATACACACGCTTGCAAATTACATCTGGGATTATCGGTAATTGTGAGAATTAAACTACATGAAAGCAGATGATTTGCTGTCTTGTTTGACAATATTATATAAAATAATAATATTAACACACACTACACAGTGTCTTGCAAAAGTATCCCCCCCCCCCCTTGGTGTTTGTCCTGTTTTGTCACGTTACAAGCTGGAATTAAAATGGATTTTTGGAGGGTTTGCACCATTTGACTTACACAACATGCTTACCGCTTTAAAAGGTGAAAATTGTTGTTTTATTGCGACACAAACAATAATTAAGATGAAAAAACAGAAATCTGGAGTGTGCATAAGTATTTACCCCCCTTTCATATGAAACCCCTAAATAAGAGCTGGTCCAACCAAGTCGCATAATTAGTTGATTAAGATCCACCTGTGTGCAATCAAAGTGTCACATGACGTCTGTATAAATCAACCTGTTCTGGAAGGACCCTGACTCTGCTACACTATGAAACAAGCAACATGAGAACCAAGGAGCCTCCAAACAGGTCAGAGACAAAGTTGTAGAGAAGTATAGATCAGGGTTGGGTTATAAAAAAAAATCCCAAACTTCGAATATCCCACGGAGCACCATTAAATCCATTATAGCAAAATGGAAAGAATATGGCACCACTACAAACCTGACAAGAGAAGGCCGCCCACCAAAACTCTCAGACCGGGGAAGGAGGGCATTAATCAGAGATGCAACAAAGACACCAAAGATAACACTGAAGGAGCTGCAGAGATCCACAGCGGAGATGGGAGTATCTGTCCATAGGATCGCTTTAAGCTGGACACTCCACAGAGCGGGGCTTTATGGAAGAGTGGCCAGAAAAAAAGCCATTGCTTAAGAAATCACGTTTGGAGTTTGCCCAACAGCACGTGGCAGACTCCCCAAACACACAGATGATGATTCTCTGGTCAAATGAGACTAAAATTGATCTTTTTGGCCATCATAGGAAATGCCATGTTTGGCGCAAACCCAACACCCTGAGAACACCATTCCTACAGTGAAGCATGGTGGTGGCAGCATCATGCTGTGGGGATATTTTTCATCTGCAGGGACAAGAAAGCTGGTCAGGACCGAAGGAAAGATGGATGGCACTAAATACAGGGCAATTCTGGAGGAAAACCTGTTTGAGTCGGCCAGAGGTTTGAGACTGGGACGAAGGTTCACGTTCCAGCAGGACAATGACCCTAAACATACCGCTAAAGCTCCACTGGAGTGGTTTAAAGGGAAACATTTAAATGTCTTGGAATGGTGTAATCAAAGCCCAGACCTCAATCCAAACAAGAATCTGTGGCATAACTTCAAGATTGCTGTACACCAACACAACCCGTCTAACTTGAAGGAGTTGACCTATGCAATAAACAAATCCAGATTGGGCACCAACCCTCAAATTAGGACGCGATAAGATCAAGATGAAAGAAAACTCATCTGTCAGTATCAGGAAGCAACAGGAGAAATGAAAGATCTGCCAAGAAAGCCAGATTCGAAGCAGCGCAAACCTTAGCGAGTTTGGATACACAATGTGGGTCAACTTTCCCAGGTGAGATATTAGCAATGCTGTTCCAGTAACTTCGGTTTACTTATGCACTGTTTTTTTTTTTTTCTTTTGTAGAAGGAGATAGTTCACAATATCAGGAATTCAATCAGTGGTAACGAGGCTAAATCCTCCGTATAATCGGACAGCTTTAACATGTACGGGTCAAAGCCACAAATGTCAACTTTTTCTGAATCTTGACTTGGCACAAGACTCCGGAGAATCAGAATATTTTGAGAAAGTCAAGTCGGAGATGCATCACGGTTATTGTTCGCACGAGCCGGCATTTTGGATTTGCATATTATCCAACATGATGGCGGGTGCATGCGTCACTATTTTGTTACATGCTTGCACACGAAGAATATACCGTATTTTTCGGACTATAAGTCGCACTTTTTTTCATGGTTCGGCTAGCCATGCGACTTATACTCCGGTGCGACGTATATATGTTTTTTTTTTTTCACCGCGGAATAACTGGAGCTGATGCTGAGTCTGACGACAGCCACGCAGAAGAAGAGGAAACGGCGTTTCATCTGCCGCTGGAGGCAGAGTTGTTCAGAAGCGACACCGAGGATGAGGAATTCAATGGATTTGCTGATTTGGAGTGAAATCGCCAGCTTGATAAACTTGATTGACCTGTGTTTTATTATTAATGATAGGGCTATAGTTATTTAAATAAGTTATGTAATGATTTTAGGCAGTGCTTAATTTGTGAAGTGGGAGGTCCCAGAACGCAGGAGGTGGGTGGGTCCGGCGACTCAAAAAAAAAAAAAGGTGGGGGGTGGTTTACTATAACTTTACGCACACGCGCTTAATTGTGTGTGTAAAAAAAAAAAATAATAATATCAGACATTATGATCTTAGGAAACTCTTTAGTGACGAACAGTTACAGACAGTAATATGTCGTGATATGTTATAAAATATTATTTTTATTAGGCTATATATTAAATTATATATTAAATTTATCTTCTAAAAATAACAGACTACTCGTATCACAACCGGTTTATTTCACCATTGGAGATCAGATCACACAAGACATGAGTTAAATGACTCTTTTTAAGGATTTAAGTAGGGGATTTAAAAGCGGTTGTTGTTTTTTTCACTAGACGGTTGTCTTTGGAGATGATATACCTATAGCCTACTTGACCTCTGATTTAATGAAATAAAATTCGACAAAAATGAAGAATGACACTCCTCGATGATGACTACAGCTTTAATAACACAGATGAAAGAGCCATGGGGCGATAATAAGCCCTACCGGTAAAAATAATCTAAAAGCAAACTGATTAATGCATCAGTAATAGGCTACTAATATTAGTTATAATAATAATAATATAGGCTATTAGTAATAACGATAGTGATAGTATTAAAGATAGTAGTAGATATTTAAAATAATCAGACTAGGCTACTTACAGGGCAAAGGGCGCGTTGTCACTGCTCAGCTGTTCGTTTATTACCGTATTTTCTGGACTATAGAGCGCACCTGTATATAAGCCGCATCCGCTCTATTTAAAAAAAAAAAAAAAAAAAGATATACAAGCCGCACCGGGCTATAAGCCGCAGATATCTATGTTGAAAAATTAGATATTTACTGCATGTACAGAACGATTTTGTACTGTAAATGTACATGTATGTACCTGAACAGATTCTTTCCGAACAGTGCCTTTTAACACGGCAGCAACTTTGCTGATTAAAACGGAACAGAACCAAGAGAAAATAACCGGTATTTATTTACCTTCATTTCTCCTGTGTTTGAAACCACAAGTCACTTTAATCATCTTCGCTGGATTTGAAAATAATTACCAGTTAGTAATTTGTCGTGCGTGTTCTATCTGCTAAAGATCTGCTAATTCTTCTTTGCATTGATTTTTCGTCTATCTTATTTTTGATTCTACTTCCGGTTAGAGCGCCCCTAGCGGTGGAAGAAAAATCCACAGAATAGCCGCACCTTTGTATAAGCCGCATGGTTCAAAACCTAGGAAAAAAGTAGCGGCTTATAGTCCAGAAAATACGGTAAATAAACAATGCAGTCGCGCAGTAACCACGCGCCGCTTATCAGATACAATCACAGATTCTATGGATAGAATAACCCTTCAAAAAAGTGCGACTTATAGTCCGGTGCGACGTATATATGTTTTTTTCGTCTTCATAATGCATTTTTTGGCTGATGCGACTTAAACTCCGGAGCGACGTATAGTCCGGAAAACACGGTACTCGATTTTCATGGATACCCCATTTTCCTGGGAGTCCCTTCATGAATAAATATCCTTGTATCCAACTTGAGAAACGTGCTCCAAAGTAAAACGGATCACAGCACAGTACGAGGTTAACCAAGAATAAAAAGAAAGCTACAATTAATACCAAGCCGTCGAAGGACGTGGCTGTTAAACCCGGTGTTTAGTCAAAGCTCGCTGCCTGTAAACTAACTCAAGCAGTCGCGCTCCCTTTCACAGGCCACTAAACTCCGAGAGGCTTAGCAGTCTAAAGCCTGAAAGGCGAACCCGGGTCAAAGGAGCACGCCCTTTGACCCTACACATTGTAAATAATTAACACTGACGTCTGCAGCATCTGTCCCAAGGAGATTGTAAAGACAGATAAGGGTAGAAAGAAAGAAAAGGGGGGAAAAAAACCCACACGGCCGTTAAACCGAGTTATCTGATTAAATAAACGTACAGGCTTAATTAGAGCGCGTTATGTTCTCGAGCAGCATCACGACATACGGTTCTGCTCTTAAAAGCTTGGATACGTTCTATTCCTTCATGTCTTTTGATCTTTACTACATCGCATCCGTCAGCTCAGACGGCAAGCGAGGAGCGTGAAAGTCATCGTTTATCACGAGCGGTGTCATCACGTACATCTGTGCATTCGGATTCACGCTCAGGAACTTGTCAGCGTGTCATGTTTAATCGCAGTGTATGAGTAGACGGTTCCTTCTTATCGTGTTCCTGGTTTATTTATTTATTCGATCTAGTAGCTCTCATTCTTGTGAGATTGTGAACAATGCCATGTGCGGATGATAGGATCGCTTGTGGCTTTGGGGGTGTGGTCAAAAAAAGTCATTAGAGCAGGGATGGGGGAAAGAAAGAAAGAAAGAAAGAAAGAAAACCACCACAACACTGGATATGGATCGGCTGAAGCGTTGCCGTTTATTCATGTCCCCCCCCCAAATTTTCGTTCATGTTTTGATCGCAAAAACAGTCCCGGCTTTATCGGTACGGCGGCACGGACAAACCGAAGACAGATTTTGTTGCTTTGCTCTGAAGTCCCACAGCAGGTTCTTAAAGGAACAGTCCACCGTACTTCCATAATGAAATATGCTCTTATCTGAATTGAGACGAGCTGATCCGTACCTATCCGAGCTTTGCGCGACCTCCCAGTCAGTCAGACGCAGTCAGACACGCTGTCACTCCTGTTAGCAATGTAGCTAGGCTCAGTATGGCCAATGGTATTTTTTGGGGCTGTAGTTAGATGCGACCAAACTCTTCCGCGTTTTTCCTGTTTACATAGGTTTATATGACCAGTGATATGAAACAAGTTCAGTTACACAAATTGAAACGTAGCGATTTTCTATGCTATGGAAAGTCCGCACTATGACGACAGGCGTACTAACACCTTCTGCGCGCTTCGGCAGCGCATTGATATCTGAGCTCCGTATCAATGCGCTGTCGAAGCGCGCAGAAGGTGTTAGTACGCCTGTCATTATAGTGCGGACTTTCCATAGCATAGAAAACCGCTACGTTTCAATTTGTGTAACTGAACTTGTTTCATATCACTGGTCATATAAACCTATGTAAACAGGAAAAACGCGGAAGAGTTTGGTCGCATCTAACTACAGCCCCAAAAAATACCATTGGCCATGCTGAGCCTAGCTACATTGCTAACAGGAGTGACAGCGTGTCTGACTGCGTCTGACTGACTGGGAGGTCGCGCAAAGCTCGGAGAGGTACGGAGCAGCTCGTCTCAATTCAGATATGAGCAGATTTCATTATGGAAGTACGGTGGACTGTTCCTTTAAAGTTCAGGCGAAAAGGAGATCATGAACACATTATGAAATACAACACTTAATTTACGTTGATCTTAAAGCTGCAAACGCCGCGTTTTCCGACTGATATTTAAATCGTCCGACTTGATGTACGTCTCAAAGGTTGGAATCCATCAGCGATTCATGATGCTATCGCCAATCATCCTAAACCTCGTTTCTCATCCTGTGTGTGTTTGGCTGCGAATCCATAAAAACATTTACCTCCGCAAACTTTGCTAGAGGTTATGTTTGTCTTCACCTCCGTTTGATTGATTTTTCTCAATGTTACTCAAAAAGTAGTGAACGGATTTGGATGAAATTTGGAGGAAAGGTGAGCCATGTACCAAGGAACAACTGACTAGATTTTGATGCAAATCCAGATATGTATAAGGATCCAGGATTTTTCTTTTTTGGCTGTTCCCAACATAACTCGAAAAGTAGTGAACAGATCTGGATGAAATTTGGTGTCCAGCTTTCATATTCCCCTCGGTTCAAGTCATTTGATTTTGATGCTGATAATCTTGGCTTGGTGGAGGTATGCTCTTCCAAGTGTCCTTCTAAGTTTAGATATTTTTCCCCTCGAGACACACACTAAATCAAATTCACCTCCATTTTTCTCAGCTTGCTAAAAACTCTTTAGCTACATTATATTGCCGTGCTACGTTACTACCACTCACAGCACGTTCATAACTTCATGGTACACCATCATCATTGCATCGTTCACCAAAACTCAACCAAGCAAATATCCGATTTTTGTTGGGAAGGCACAGATCTGATACCCAGTATCGGTGCTGGGCTGATAGCAGCAGGAAACGGTGGATCAGGTGTCAGAGTTTGTAACAAAATGGCAAAAGAAAGATCGGACTTGGATTCGGAAATTTTCGGAACTGGAAATGTTCAGATGTCAAGAGACTTGGCTGGTTTTGTTTTTGACAGGACTGATTTTACGATATTCATATATTATATTTAACAGTTATTCCACGAAATCAAGTTTTACATGAGCTGATACTTGGGTATAAGCCATGTACAAGGAGTTTGAGTGGAATAACTTTTATTCGATCCACATTCACTGGATTTTTAGAAAGAGCATTTTTATTTTTTGCAAATTTGATTAATAAAACCTTCATACAAAATATCCGACAAAATCATTTCCGCTGAGAATGTAAACAAACTGGCGAAATGACAGTAGCAATTTGTTAGTCTGGCTAACACGACTTCAAAGCTCTGCGAGCATTTGGTCTGGCAAAGATATTAAGCCCAACCGTTTCCCAAAGTGCGTGGTTGACCCGCCTCCCTGAAATGCCTCAGTTTGCTACTGGTCGAAGCCAGAAAAGGCTGTAACGAAGCTTAAACCAATCACATCACTCTTTCCTCTGACGTATGTGACGCGACGGGGCTAACTGGTAGATTAAACTCTTACCGAAGCCGGTCGGGAGCAAGGCGAAAACGTCCTTCCTTTCAATAAATACCTCCAGGGCTGCTCTTTGCTCCGTTTTCAATGAGAACTTGCTCCATGTTCGTAATGTTTCTAGTGAATGAAGCGCTTCCAGCATAGATTCTGTAAACAATCTATGGCTTCCGGTCGCAGTTCTACTACGTCACTGCCTTGAACACGCCTCTACCCAGGGCCGTTGGAGATGCTCAAAGTTGATTGGCTCCCGATTTTTCGGGAGCTTGGAAGAGCTGGAGATAGCTTGCCTGGCCAGACTAAGCTCGCAACAGGCCCTCGTGTTGCGTCACGCTTAAGATGGCCGGGCCCAGGCTAGCAATTTGTGAAAAATACCATTAGAATAATTCTTGGGGAAAAAAAAAAAAGGTTTTTACCATCAAATACTGTTATTCCACATTTTGTTGCTTTTTTTTGGGGGGGGGGGATTTTGTTTTTGAGTCAAGTTTTTATTTCGTCTTCAGTTGGTTCGGCAACACGTGCCGCCATTTTCTTCTTTTGGGTTGTTTTTGGTGGTTGGCAAACCAACTTAAAAGGTACATTACCGCCACCGACAGGGCTGGAGTGTGGAACAGGAGATACGGGGGGGGAACAAACTATGTATATTCTTTTAGCAATTTCTGTTTCTTTTAAATACTTGATAGTGATGTATCTGACTTGATGTGTGCTGCCATTTTGTTTTTCTCTACTCATGGTATATGAGCTGATATCCTAGTAGTAGAATAGCCAATCAGAGCGTGTGATTGCTCATATCCACTGAATGTGGATAGAATAATATACAGGGTGTTTCAAAAAATTTGATATTTCGCAATCCAACAACTTTGCCAATTCTCGTTCAAGTGACCTCAAATTTTAACAGCATGTGTGGAAACAGGTCAAACGTTTATGTTTAATGTTTTTATTTTTTTAGGTATAGAAATGCCATTCACTGGAAAAGAAAAGGCGTTTTGTGTGTTAGAGTACGCTCGAACAAGACTGCGCAGCGTGCATTCATGAGAGAATTCTCTAAAAATGCACCAACGGCAATGCAGATTTGGACACGGCACAAAAAGTCCAAAGAGGAAGGCTGTGTGTGTGCAGGGCAAAAGGATCTGGACGACCACCAGCATCAGAAGAGACGGTCGAGCGAGCGGGTTCCCAAATGTTGAAAGTTTGTGAAATCGTTGACTGAATCCACATACCTTTGAATTTCAGGGTTTTTTCTAGAAAAATTTAGTATGAGGGCACTCACCATGGCGGGGCGGGGCGGGGGGGATGGTGCCGGTTGTCCCCCCCCCGCCGTGCAAAGCCTTTGAAAAATGCTTCAATGGGACATTCTTTTTTCTTAATTTTTTTTTATTTTGTTCGAAAAAATTAACACAAGTAAACATCTTACAAAATAGTATTTTGGCACAGAATCCTTTATACCACACATCATAATAAAATAAGTGTTTTAAATCTTTAAACGAATCAAAAAAATATCACGAGAGTCTGAGTTATGATCTACGGAAGCGATATTTCATGATATTTTCATGTAATAACGTGAAAACACCTTATCAAGAAATAACGTCCTAGGCTAGGCTACTTCCATTAAAAGCAGACGGCCTAGCCTAGCCTACTGTAGAACTTGGGTCGAGCAAAAACATGGCTGAATCCTAGGGTTGGGCGGTATTACGGTAAGAAGGTATCCTGAGGTATCCAAAAGTACCAACGGTATCGGTCTCATTACCGTCATTTTAAAAAAATATATAATATCTAAATAAATATGGAGTACATGAGGTCATAATATAAAATAATAAATTGAAGATCATCCCGAATAACTGTGTGATCGTATTTTCACTAATTCTATCAATTTCCTAAAGAAGTTCTCATCGCGTGCAGGGTTGTTTATGTCGTTACCATGGCAACCCTGCGTGACATTTGGAGTCTGACAGAAAGCTTCGCAAGAGACTGAGACCGGGGGTGTCATGGCTCAGATGGCTAAGGCACCGTACTATAAATCCGGGGACCCGGGTTCGATTCCGACCCGAGGTTATTTCCCGATCCCGTCTCTCTCTCCCCCGCTCATTTCCTGTCTCTCTATACTGTCCTATCTAAAAAAAAAAAAAAGAGACTGAGACCGCGGTTGAAAGATGGCAAGTCAAGATAACGAGTTAGTGGCAAAAAAAAAATACAACATCGGCAGTGTGGCAGCATTTTGGTTTCAAACCAAACGAAAAGGAAGAGCCAGCAATAATGTAAATGACCGCGCAAAATCGAAAAAAATCTAATATGTCCCCTAAGGCACACCATAGCCTGGGGTACTCCACTTCCACGAGACCTCTCCAATGAGTTGTGTTTTGAGTAGGTTACATGAGTAACAACAAGGTAAAATAATATAACGTATGACATTTGGGATGTGGGTAATAAACGTTTGAAATGTCATCTACTGAAGAAACGGAAGAAAACATCGTAGCGTAAACTGTTAGGTTTCTGGTGGGAATTAGCAATGCGCTTGCTATCTTTGTTGGGTGTGTTAAACCGTATGGATTTAAGTGGAATAATTGTAAGGAGTTATGTGATCAAGACAACGTTTTAAGCAAGGTAAGGCCATTTGATTATTAATTTCCCCGCCATGGCATGACGTGGGCCCATATGATTTTGCCTTGTGCAGCTATCACGCATTTGAATTAGGTTCGCCTCATTTGCGCTGAAGAATATGGTTTATCGCGCAGTCTAAACGGACTTGGGTGTTGGTTGATTCCTTTTCTTTTTTTTATTTCCCATGCTTGAAAGGGTATGATCCTGCTCATCGTGTACTTTTTTTGATGGAGCAGGTGAAATAGTGCTGCAAATGGCGTTTCAACGCAGACATGTGTAAACGACAGTTGAATGCTATTTTCAAGATGAAGGAAGAGTTGCGTGATGCTTTGAAATATCTCTTAATCCATTCATCAATGCACAAAATTCGCTTTGCTGCTTAATCCATACCACAATGCACACAATTCGCTATGCTGCTTTTAAATAGTACATTTGAGGCATAGGCGCACGTTACACAGTAGGCCGAAACAAAATATTATTTTTTTCTCGGTAATACCGTATACCCCGGGAAAACACAGAGACAGTTTAAAGGTATCAAAATTTGGATACCGCCCAACCCTACTGAATCCTGAATGACTCCTATTTGTATAAATAGGGGACTACATAGGCGGCAAAATATAGTGTTTTTCTCTGCCATGGAAGTGCACTTGTATACCGAGGAGGAAGCAATTTGCATTACAGCCTTGAATGAGGATTCAAAATGGCGGCTCGGCTCAGTTTATGCAGGAGGGCTGATAGAAGTGGCGAAACATTTTACTTTTTATCGTTTCTTTCACAACTTGAATGCGTTGAAACAAAAAATTATGACAAACTAACGCCGCTTACACTAAAATATCGAGGGAAATTTGTAATAAAAACTTTACGGTCGGCAATTTCGACACGGAAATTCTCGATCGGTCGGGTTACCGGAAACACACTATTTTTTTATTTGGCCTAATCTTCTTCTGCCCCGGACAGTCTTTGGCTTTCTTCTGCTTCGTGCCGCGGGATGACATCTTTAAATGCCCAAGTGTCAACAAAAACAACTCGCGAACTACTTCTGTCAAAAGCTCCCGCGCCGGTGGGTGAAAGGTCATTCAGTCTCGAGAAATCTCGCTCTACAACTCAGCTGACCTTGTATGTAACCCATGTCAAATCTCGCGAGAGCAGCCACGACAAGTAAACAACTAAACAACATGGCGCCTCAGTCTGGAAAACGCCAATTCGGATTGTTTTTGCACCGTCTGGTGGTGTATCTACTATGATTGGAATATTTTTGGAGCAATTATAACGTATTTGATGATCAGACACATTGTCACGTAGTGTTGCTGGGATGTTTTCACGGAGTCGGTAAGGGGGCGCAGCGCCCCTGTTCCCCCGTTTAGACGAAAGCCTGGAATTTCTCATTCAAATTTTGAGGAATAAATCTTATATTGCTCAACATTAAGCCTGTTCAGTTTCATTTGCCTAGACTACGTAGTTTCTGGGATATTTACATCTCAAATAATGCAAAATTTTTTGAAACACCCTGTACATTATCATATTTACCGTGCAAACGAATTGTTTCAATTAAAAAAAAATAAAAAACAATCGGACATCGGTATTGGCGGAGTATCAGTATCAGAAACTACAAACTGATCTCGTGCCATCTCAAACCTTTTAGCTAGGCAGCAGAGCACTACTGCTATGCTAGTTAGACTGTTTTAAAGGAGAACTGAAGGCTAATTTTTGATCATCAAAATTCTATTTCTCATTTTATTAAATATCGGAATGCAGTTTTGATGGCTATTGTGTCGCTGCTATAGCAAGTTATGAGTGTTTGAAATACGTTCTGTAATATATCAGTCCGTATGTCAAAGCGACGGCCGTAAACGAGATTCATTGAGACCTGTGCGAGACATCGTAGGACGGAAGTAAAACGTACAGCGGAAATCCAAGTGACCGACATCTGCCAACGTTCCCTGTGTCTGAAATCACTCAGTCGTTCCCTACTCCCTATATAGGGAATTACTCTATAGAGGACTGTATAGTGAGCTCATTGGTAAAATGAAAAACCGCTTTCGGACACTACTCCGTCGCGCTGGTATTTACATCATTACTATTGCATAATTAAAACGTGCCAGATCAGTCGGCTGGTTGGTTTTCAAAATAATAAAACACAGACGTGTATATTTGTGATAAATCCATATTATCCTGAGCGCATTTCCCACATTAATCAATACAAAGTACCTGCAGCTTTCAGTTCTTTTAAATCAAGGCTGAATACTTTCTTTCTTCTTCGCCGCTGCCTTTTATTTAATCAAATTTGAGGTTTTTAAATTTGATTTCTTTCAGCGCGACCGCAATGCATGATGGGATATATTGCTTTGGTTAGTGAACATCGTCGTTCACTACTTTTCGTGATGCATCGTGGGATACTTTGAGTGCACTATATAGGGTGTAAATAATCCTCACTAAGGTTTCGGACAGCACTACAAAATGGCGTCCTCACTATATAGCGCCCTCTATAGTGAGTAGGGAGCGAGTTCGGACACAGGGGTTTGTCAAAAGACGCGCGCGCCCTCTTTCGAATGCGGACGTAATCAAGCTGGAAGTTTTGTTTGTTTGGATAGCGATCAGGAAAGTTTGAAAAAAGTCGGCAGTAATCGTCATTTAAACTCATTTTTGTGCAATACTTCGTTTGGAAAACAGTTTTCAAAATGGCGGCACTGACACCTGGCTGACACTTCACGTTTCGAAGTCTCGCAAAAGTCTCGTGAAGATCACGCGGATAAGCGACGCCCGCCGTGGACCAAACGAACTAAATTCAACACGGCTAAAAACTAGGGCTGGGTTCAAAAGATCGATCCACGATCCGATATCGATTCACGTTCAAAAAATACGAGATCGATTCAAAAATGTGTGGATCGATCTCTTCCAGGTGGCTATAGGCACTATTTTCTCGACCGCGCAAGGACCGCTATAAAAAGCGGGTGCTGGCAAACGAAACCGAAACTTAAGAACGCGAGATGGCTGAAGCTGCACAGCTAAAATCACCGCCTGGCCTGAAAGCTGACGTATGGCATTACTTTGGATTCAAACGTTACGAGGACAGACACGAAGTCGACAGAACAAAAGCAGTGTGCAAACTGTGCCACATAGAGGTAAAATATAGTGGCAATACAACCAATCTCCGCAACCACTTATCCAGGCACCACGCCGACGCAGTTTCAGCTAAACCTGCGGCGAATCAAACTGCACTGGAGAAGCCATTTGGTGTTGAATTTCCTTCAAATTCTCAGCGTGCCTTGAGCATAACCAAGGGTGTCGGAATATTTATTAGTAAAGACCTACGCCCCTACAGTGTCGTAGAAAATGCTGGATTCAAACTCATGGATTAAAGCAAAAAAAAAATTATTTGACTGAAAATTTACGGGGGAGGTGTTATGGGTGGATTTCGATGAAATTCTGAGAATGGTTAACTTACAACTGATAACTTTATTATCAATTAATTAATGGATTAATATATTCAATTTATTGCACTTTCTTTCCATTGCTTCCGTTTATTATTTTTTGTGGCAAACCACACAAATGCAAACGCCTGGAATGTTTAGTTTTTTGCACCATGAACTAAATGGCTTTCCGTTTTCACCTATTTCGTACAGCCAAGCCCACCTCCACTTGTTTTTGGTGGGGTTTACATTAGACCGTATCAGCGGATCATCAGATTAACGTTTTTAAAACGATTAGCGTGCACACAGCAACGCCAATACACGATTCGCGTGCGCACAGCAACGCCAATACACGGATACGCTCGGCTCCGCAGGCATCCTGCGCTCCAAATCACTCCGCCCTGAACAGCGAGTGCCCTCTGGAGGGTGCGCACTCCGGCCCTGCGCAGCTCACAGAGCGCGCGAGTGAAGCGCACGAGCAGTGATTCGGGACTGAGCCGCTGTGTGTGTGATCCCAGCGCATATCACTTACCACTTGCAAGTGGAAGGATGGCAAGCCTAAAGACAATCATAACTACACAATGGGCAGTATTTGCATCAGTATTTTCATACTTTCATACTCTTTAATGAAAGGTGATACAAGGCGGAAGTCCGCGCCGTTTTTCAGCAGTCGCGTCACATGACCAACGCCAGCGAATCAGGAAGGTGGATGTCACAGTGACGTTGTCCAATGACGACGCCAGCTAGAGCTCAGCACAGCGTATCCGCGTATTCTCAATGTTTACACAGCACCGGACCAGACACGATCTGGATTGAATACGTGGACCCTGGCGGATTCCCATTTCCTGGCGTTTCCAGGCGTTTTAATGTAAACGGACAGTGCATCCGCGAAGAAAACGAGACAGATACGGTCTAATGTAAACTTGGCCTTTTACACCTTTATCGATGGCAGACACATCAGTGCCTTCTTTCATGTAAAGCGCATCCATGCTGCCGAAACCGAAAGCAGAATGACATGCTCCTCTATGCTTGACGTCAATATAGAAAAAAGTTTGGATCTTCGCTGAAATTAAAATTGGGGTTTGACCTTACTTTGTGTTGAATACGACTTCGAAAACAATTCAAGATTTTATTAAGAGATCGCGTGAAGTTGGCTGCCATCTACTTTGCATTCGTTCTCATTTTCCTCCATCATTTCATCGGCCAGAAACAGATGTTTTGACGTAATTTAACTTAGTAGGCTATGATTATTATTTAACCGTAGTCTTCTAGACATTTTGACTGTTTGGGGCATTGAACGCTGGTGTGTGATTTCCAGGGAATAAAGTTTAGCGCATGTCGGAACATCATTGCGCTCGCAGCCTCCGACTCCTCAAACGTCCTTTAAATTGTGATATAACGTAGGCCAGGGGTGGGCAATTATTTTTTCCATGGGGCCACATGAGAAACAGAAAATTTTGTAAAAATTGTATTTCTTTATATAAAGCAGTAAATAACATTGTTTTTACAAGCTGCTAAGACTGGTAAGAGTATGGAAACAAACGAGGTTGCCTAAAAAAAAAAAAAAGGTCATCTATTCAATCAAATTTCCCAAAACAATGGTTAACAAAATGTGAACGTTTGTACCATTTTTTTTTCAGTCACATTCACCCCAAAACACAATAAAGACATCACAATATTGTCTTTCTACTCCAAATATCAAGCAAGATACATCATATTATAATAATGATACCGTGTCGATTCGGTGTAGGTATCAGATCTACAGATCGGCTCGGGCTCTGGCGCTTGCTGGTGACGTCACACTGTGTGATTGGCTGGACCGTTTGAAGGATGACGTACAAGTTTGTGGTTGGTCTGGACAAATTACGGAAGTAGTTATCGCGGGATTAGGTTTCGTGGGATTTCATGTCACGTTCATGTCGCGCGCGTTTCGTTTTTGTTGAACACAACTTCAAACTAAAAGCAATGCACATTCAGTCCATGCATGAGGTAAAATTAGAAAATACGTTTTGTAATTTCTAAATTACCTTAAGGCCTCTGCATGCTCGTGCGACAAGGCTTTCGCAGATAGCTTTTCGCAGACAGTTGTAATTTATCGTTGAGCGGGGATTAATAGGCGTGCGCGATGTTATTCATCGGCACAACGCAAGGGGGCGCGAAGTCGCTAGGAGTAGTTGGTGGGTGTGGTTAGTGGAGTGTTTATCCTCCGGTTACTTATAATGACTAGAACTGGAGTCGTATAGATGTACGTACTTCCTCACTTCCTCGATCAACCGCTCTTCGTGCTGCTCCATCTTCGCTCGTGTTTTTAAAAATGGCGGTCGTGAAAACAAAACAAACCGGGAAAGTAGGGAAGCGGAAGTGCGTGTACAGCGGATGTAGAGTGGACCAATCGGAGCCCTCTTGTCTGCGGCGCTGTCTGCGAGGCTTCTGCGGTGGTCACAATTTTTGGGAGGTGCGCGCAGAGCGTCTGCGAAGGTGGGGGGGCTACGCAGACACTGTCTGCGACACCGTCTGCAAGGACTGGGTTGTCAGCATAAATTGGCCTTTACGCGGGCCGGTCAGAATGAACCAAAGGGCCGGATGCGGCCCGCGGGCCGTAAAATGCCCAGGTCTGATGTAGGCTATAAGGCACGGTTCTAACATACCTTACACATTGGCCTAACGAAAATAATTGTTGGGGCGTCTGCTGATTTGTTAGCTATAAATTTAGGTCTAATTACTTCTGACAGTCTGCAAGCATTGCACCGCATTCAAGTCTGGCTGAAGCAGAGGAGTGGGCTTTCCGGGGCTTATTTTTTCGTTTTTTTTTTTACATGCTCTATTTCTATATGTCCAGGTTTGAACCAAGTCATTTTGGCAAGATTTAATTTAATACAAAACAGAAATGGTCAGACACAAGCACGCCAAGCACATGGGAATGTATTTTGCCAATTTTGACAGCGTATGTTTTTTTTAACGCCGCACCGTAGACAGCGAACGTTTAAACATGATCAAACACAGGAAATGAACGACACAAAGCATGGCTCAAAAACAAAAAAGTTAAATAAACCCTGCTGATAGTTGATGGTGTTGCAACACATCAGTGTTATAACCCGATCTCTACCCAACCACCCGTCATTTTAATTCTCCTCGGATCAGCACCGACCTCACATTTGGCCTTGGGAGAGTTCAGTTGACGGAAATCCGTCGCACGACGGAAAACTTTAATCCATGCAAACTACTGGTGAAGAGACTGGAACCACGCTATGTCCTGCCCAGTCGCAAACATTTGAGCGAAACTCATCTCATCTCATTATCTGTAGCCGCTTTATCCTGTTCTACAGGGTCGCAGGCAAGCTGGAGCCTATCCCAGCTGACTATGGGTGAAAGGCGGGGTACACCCTGGACAAGTCGCCAGGTCATCACAGGGTTGACACATAGACACAGACAACCATTCACACTCACATTCACACCTACGCTCAATTTAGAGTCACCAGTTAACCTAACCTGCATGTCTTTGGACTGTGGGGGAAACCGGAGCACCCGGAGGAAACCCACGCGGACACGGGGAGAACATGCAAACTCCGCACAGAAAGGCCCTCGCCGGCCACGGGGCTCGAACCCGGACCTTCTTGCTGTGAGGCAACAGCGCTAACCACTACACCACCGTGCCGCCCCTTGAGCGAAACTGTTTTCCCAAAAATGTATGTGAAAACAAAAGACACATTCGCTGAAGTCTGCCGAGAGGGTGGCGTTGACCTGCGACTGCTGGACCTCAAGAAATACCGTGTCATATCTGACTATTACGTGTCATCACACTGACGAGGAATGGAGGCTAGTCTCAAGCGTTCTACAGACCAGAGCAGTTGAAACAAGCCACACTGCAAGTAACCTTGCTGATCTGCTCACCGAAGCCATACAGGAGTGGGAAATATCTGACAAAGACCCCGCAATCAATAGGGGCAGTTTTTACTTTAAAGTGACAATCCAGCAATATTTAAGTAGATCGATATCGGATCGTGACCTTATGAATCGGAATCGAATCGATCCAGGAAATCTGGATCGATTCCCAGCCCTACTAAAAACCGAATAGGCCGATAAGTATAATATTTAATTGCGATTAATTGCCATTACGAGCCACGATATAAGGTTACTAAAACCGAAAACGTAATTGAATAACACGTTAATTCAGAAATAAAGCAAGTTTAAAAATGACTTCAGTTCTCCTTTAAAGATCAGAGCTCCCTCCACCTTTCCTTGCAGCCAGTCTCTCCTTCAGTTTCCATCGGGAACAAGATAAATACAGACAGTGAAAGTGATTTTATGGAGAAAAAGCTTGCAAAAAAAAATAACCTTCAACAATGAGCTAATCTGATGGCGTATTCACACCTACGTTGTTTGGTCCGGACCAAACGACCAAACGAACCAAATTTCCCTTGGTCCGGACCTTTTGGGTTGGTCTGAATACAAACCACCGAACTCTGGTCCGGACCAAACAAGCGGACCGAGACCGAGCTGCAAGGTCGGACTCGGTCCGGACCAAAGGAACCCTGGTGCGGATCTTTTGGAGGTGTGAAAGCAGACCGGACCTAATGCGACACTTTTGCTTTTTTGTACCTCGGGAGCTTCCGTCGTTTGTCGAGCATTATGGGAAACAGAGTCTTGACACTCCACCGCAAAGTGCAAACACTGTTTCGGTTGTCAAGGGAACCTTACAACAGTCGTTCAGTCATTCAGACCAGTGGTAGGCTAGACTACAGAGTACAAAAAATGAGTAGGGGGCAAACGTGGGCCGAGGAAGAAACGCGTACCCTTGTGGATATATGGGCAGATGTCCACATATCTGAGCTTTTGGAGAGAACACACAAAAATGCCGACGTGTTTGCTGTATTCAGTGAGAAAATGAAGGAGAAGGGGTTCACGCGCTCCCCAGAACAATGTCGGCTAAAAGTGAAGAAACTCCGTCAGACCTACATTAAAATCAGGGACATTCTTTCAAAAAGTGACGGTACTAGCGACGCAAAAAGAAATTCATCTATTGCGTGAAGAGCCAGAACTGTCACAACATGATGTGCGCTCATCAGCGCTATCCTCCGTAGCCGCCTTGCCCTTTGTCGTCGTCGTTGATAAATTACTTGTACAACAGTATGGTAATCGCACAATTGTGAAAACAGTAAAAACTGGAAAAAACATATAGCTTTGATGACATTAAAAAGAATAACAGCACGGAAAGCCTCCATGACTACTTTAGAACTTAACGCTTTGTGCGCGTGTCGTCTCTGACCAATAGCTGAACGACCTCAGGGCGCGTGGCTTTGTTGACAGATTTTGGTCCGCTTACGAAAATGTACAGTGTGAAAGCGAACCGCACCAAAATGAAAAAATAAAAAAAACATTTGGTTCGGACCAAAGCAAGTGAACTATCGAACTATCCTGGTCTGAATACACCCTGATTTTCTCTGTTTACCCTTATTCCTTGCTCCACATAGACCCTTCCCACTGACGTCACCGGAAACCGGAAGTAAACAGACCCTGCGCCATATTGGAAGACCAACAAACTCGTGATCAGGGGGAAATAACGGCAGCGCGCGGAATTTAAACCCACGAGGCACTTGATTCATCATAAACCTACAATGGTAAACTTTTGTGCTGCGTTAGGGTGTTCCAACAAAGCTGATGGGAAAGGTGAAAAGAAGTCGTTCTTCAGAATACCAGCTGTGATTGAGACACAAGGGGAGC
This sequence comes from Neoarius graeffei, assembly GCF_027579695.1. Lineage (NCBI taxonomy): Eukaryota > Metazoa > Chordata > Actinopteri > Siluriformes > Ariidae > Neoarius > Neoarius graeffei. Next base: position 15,107,899 of record NC_083583.1, on the reverse strand, counting down.
AAACCAAGGAGCTTTCTGCCAGGAGACAGAGAATAAGTGCATTACTGAGTGTCTGAGCAAAGGAGAGCCTGAACGTTGCAACCTCCCTATTGGCTGTTTGTAAAAATGTATCATCAGTTGTTGCCCTTCATCGCGGACTCGAGAGACGAGACCTGACGAGTTAGTTCGTTGGTAGCAGAACAAAATGTCTGGACACAAATCGGGTTTTCAGAAAAGGAAAGAAAATAAACGTAGGGTCGAAAATACAAAAAAGGAGGCAGAAAATGCAAAACGAGTGTTAAGGTAGGACAAATGGTTACTTTTCTGAGGCAGCCCGCCGTGGCTGCCTGCAGGCTTATTTATTATAGCCCATTGAGTTAAAATAGTTGATCTAAAATGTTTATAGTTATAGTTATGTGATGGTTGTCCTCAGTGTTCGAACTATGCCGATATTTTCGGGGGGTCCCTTTTTTTCCCTTGGGGGGGGCTTGCGCTTGTCTCGGAGCGCGGATCTCCAAACACACGAGAAGCCTATCTTACGCACATATCACGCGGACTCCACACCTCCACACACGCATCGCGTCTGAAGTCATAACTCATCAGGGGAAATCGTGTCCGCATTGGCATGTTCAAAAAACAACCTCGCGTCAACATGATACCACACGCAAGAAAAAAAAAAAAAAACAGTCAGGCTACTCAACAACCAACCTGGCAGCAGCAGTCGTTGTCATATCAGTTTATTTTATCTTTGATGTAAACACAACACTTCGGATATGCAAATGCTTCCCGTTACACACGATTGCTATGTCAATAAACATCATTTTGCCAATATTTTAGAGACCCCCCCAACATTTCCCAAATCATGTTTTCAAGGGATCTCATGTCTGTTTCAGGGGATCTCGGATCCCCCGAGTACCCCCGTAGTTCGAACACTGGTTGTCCTGATTTAGACTGGTGTGTTTTTGGTTTTTTTTTGGGGGGGGGGTTGCGCGATGTTGCACCCGGGTCCAGATTAGGGCAGAACCGGCCCTGGCTATATTTCAGGTGTAGTTTGTTTTATGTATGTATGTACTTGCATAGATGTGTACTTGGTCTTCCAATATGGCGACTACTGAAATCTCGCGGCGCGGTGACGTCATGCGGGATCCCTCTATACAACAATTTCACTTTTTTTCAACCAAGTTATTGAGTGAAAACTTCAAACCCTACCACCCGTATAAACATACGGGCGATCCCGTTAACCATCACATTCCTTTCTTCCCTCACCCTGTGAAAAGATAAAACGATGACTCCGAGGTGACGGCACTTCCTGGTCAGGACACGAAGCCTGCGACTGATTAATTAAACTAAACACCACTGAGGAGCTGTCGTCTAATCTCTCGCAGATGTCCGAGCCTTCGAGCCTAAAAACCTGCAGCTGCCCTTCCTGCTCGAACAGCGCAGTGCAGGTCAGGCGCGAGTTTGTACCATCTGGAGCCGGGCTGCGGAGTATAGAGCACTTCTCGTGTCCTGTTATCGCAAAACTGACACCTAGGGAATCCCTCGAGCTTCTCTCTGAAATGTCAGGAAAGAGAGTGATGTGAAAAAACGCAAGTGAAGTAACTCGGGACTGATGGCGAAGTGGAGGTGATTACAGAGACGTCAGGGAAATGAGAACGCTTCAAAAAGGCTGCAGGGGAAAACGGCCAAGGGGGTAAATGCTCAGGGTAAATATCACCTTTATCCAACACTCACTAACGCTTTTCCCCCAGTAAAAGGAGACATTTGAGAACCTGTAAGGTCCATGTGCATAGCACTTGTTTGTTTCATCACCAAAAAAACATTTAAAGAAAGGTGTTTAACCTAAAATTGAAAAACAAAAACTACTTTATTTACAGGTTAATATTATTTAATTTATTGTTTCTAAAAGTTGTCATATCATGTGACGATTTTACTTCCCAAAACGCAAGTTGGTTGTTTTAACGTATTGAAAATATGCGTTTTCATCTAAATGAGATTGTCAAATCCTGCGACGTGGTGTATTTGTGTGTTCAAGTTGCAATAGATCGTTTATTCCTTAGTTGTACAAATAAACTGGTGAATGAGAGAGAGAAAAAAATGGGAGAAATATAGGTAGATGGACAGAAATGGATAGGAAGAGAGATACAGAGAGGGAGAGATGTAGAAAGAAACAGACAGAAAGATGTACAGACAGACAGACAGGTAGATGGAGACAGAGACAGATACAGAAAGACAGATGGAGAAAGACAGGTAGATAGAGAAAAACAGACGTATTAGAGAGAGACAGATAGGTAGGTGGAGATAGATGCAGATAGATGGAGAAAGAGATCGATAGATACAGAAAGAGAGAGAGACAGCTGGATACAGAAAGAGATAGATAGGGAAATAGAGAAAGAGATAGAAAGAGAGATAGGGAGAGATATACAGAGAGATAGATACAGAAATAAACAGACAGAGCTGATACAGAAAGAGATAGAGAGATATAAAAACAGTAAGATACAGAAAGAGATAGAGACAGAGAGCTGATACAGAGAGACATAGATAGATAGATAGATAGATAGATAGATAGATAGATAGATAGATAGATAGATAGATAGATAGATAGATAGATAGATAGAGAAAGCGACAGAGCTGATACAGAGAGAGATAGATACAGAAAGAGATAGCTAGATCAAAAGAGATATATAGAGATAGATACAGAAAGCAACAGAGCTGATAGATAGATAGATAGATAGATAGATAGATAGATAGATAGATAGATAGATAGATAGATAGATAGATAGATAGATAGAGCGACAAAGCTGATACAGAGAGATATGGCCCTTTTCCACTACCCTTTTTCAGCTCGCTTCAGCTCACTTCAGCCCGACACGGCTCACGTTTCGACTACCAAATAACAGCACGACTCGGCTCGCTTCAGCCCTGCTTAGCCCCTAAAACTCACACAGTTTTGGAGTGGGGCTGAAGCGAGCCAAAGCGAGCCGAGTGAGGCTGGGGGCGTGAGCAGACACTCCCCTGTGCACTGATTGGTGAGGAGGAGTGTCCTCACATGCCCACACACGCCCCGCGAGCACGCTGGGATCTGTAAACACCGTAAACCCGGAAGAAGAATAATTCGAATTACGAGAATTTCTGAAGCCTTATGCGCCTCGCCTCATCTATACGCTCTTGCCAGTATCTGTTGGCGTTGTCGGTGACAACAAGCCACAGAACCAAGACCAGCAACACTAACGACTCCATGTCCTCCATGTTTATTGTTTACTATCCGGGTCGTGAGACTACCGCTGAAAAGGTCACTGATGTCACTGTTTGCGCTGCTTAACGACATCACATGACGTCCACCCACTTTCGCTAACTCCACCCAATGTGTCCACCCACTTCCAGCCAGCACGGTTCAGCGCGGTTGTAGTCGAAATGCAACTCCAACAGCCCCACTCAGCTCGACTCAGCACGGCACGGCTCAGCCCAACTCAGCCGCGTTTGTAGTGGAAAAGCGGCAATACAGAAAGAAAGCTAGATCAAAAGAGACATATATATAGATACAGAAAGCAACAGAGCAGACAGATAGATAGATAGATAGATAGATAGATAGATAGATAGATAGATAGATAGATAGATAGATAGATAGATAGATAGATCAAAAAGATAAATATAGAAAGCGACAGAGCTGATACAGAGAGAGATAGCTAGATCAAAAGAGATATATAGAGATAAATACAGAAAGCAACAGAGCTGATAGATAGATAGATAGATAGATAGATAGATAGATAGATAGATAGATAGATAGATAGATAGATAGATAGATAGATAGATAGATAGATAGATAGAGAAAGCGACAGAGCTGATACAGAGAGATAGATACAGAAAGAGATAGCTAGATCAAAAGAGATATATAGAGATAGATACAGAAAGCAATAGAGCTGATAGATAGATAGATAGATAGATAGATAGATAGATAGATAGATAGATAGATAGATAGATAGATAGATAGATAGATAGATAGATAGAGAAAGCAACAGAGCTGATACACAGAGAGAGATACAGAAAGAGATGGGGAGATCAAAAAAGAGATATACAGAGAGAGATACAGAAAGCAACAGCGCTGATACAGAGAGAGAGAGAGAGAGAGATGTGGAGATCAAAAGAAAGATATACAGAGAGAGATACAGAAAGCAACAGCGCTGATACACAGAGAGAGAGAGAGAGATGTGGAGATCAAAAGAAAGATATACAGAGAGAGATACAGAAAGCAACAGCGCTGATACACAGAGAGAGAAAGATAGATAGCTAGATCAAAAGAGATATAGAGTAGATAGACAGATAGAAAGAGACCAAGAGAGAGAGATAGATATGTAGATGAGAGATTAAAAAAACGGATTAAATAGTAACCTTCCCTAAAGCAGCTTTAAATTATTATAAAGGAAAATAACAGACCCAAAAAACCCCACTCATGTCAGTGAATCTATGATCTTCTGTTTCTTCAGAAATGTTTTCCCCGATTTGCTTTCTCTCTTCAGAAGAACAAAAACATCACAATAAATGCTGCGTACAATAAAAATGTCTTCAGTTACAGTGACACACCAGATTTTTGGGCCTTACTCAGAACACCACAGCAGGTTATCGAAACATTTGACCTCAAAACACTTCCACAAGGCACGACAATAAAGCACACACACACCTACACCAATCACATAACTGATGCCAACACCCTCAAAGTATCAGATCTGTGAGCTAAAAGAGCAACAACCTGAGCGTCGCTTTAACACAGAACACTCAGAGAGAAGCAGCGCGCTCGTATTTAACCCCACGCTAGCTCGACAAGCTCGACGCTGCATCTGAGCACCTGAAATGAGCTCGAGACGGCAGACGCAGATCGATTCTGCAATCTCCAGCGCTTTACTGCCTGCCAATTCTCAGCCCACATAATTGGCGAAACAAAGCTACTGAGAGCCGAGCCGCTGCTGTGTGTTGAAAATGTTCAGAAAGACGAAGCGTATATGCTTTCTTGATGTCGTTCTGGGATATGAGCTAATTCACTAAAGTAACTCTGTTACTGAAACACATTAGCGCTGCTTTTAGGAATCCGGATTAGCGCACACATTTTTCACGCTGCGGTTTCTGTGGACGAGGGAACGCCGGCCGTGTCTGCTCACGCGCTTGGGGAACGGCAGGAATCCGAGCAGTCGTGTAACATAACACGGTTTCTCGTGAACTGTTCTGTGCGAGAAGCTGCGCAAAGGAAATCTGCGATTTTGTATAAAAGCTTAAAGCCTAAACACAAGAGAACTCTTTAGAGCTCAAAACACACAGGCTACAAGAACTGGAGCCCATTTGTGCCAATCAGCTGGCTGACGTCTCAAACAGAAATCTTACTTCAGCTGAAATTCACATTAAGCATCAGAACGGGGTGGGGCGGAAGTGATCTTGGTGGTTGTAGGTGTCAGACAGGGTGGTTTTAGGTTTTCTAAAAAGGTGCTGAACTACCAACAGCTTCGAGAGTTTTCACAGAATGGTGTGGAAAAAACCCCACAGCCAAAAGCTGCAGTGTGCGCGCGTGCGTGCGTGTTTGAAAGGAAACGCCTTGCTGACGAGCGAGTTCAGAGAACCAAGTCGACACTCATCACTCTTTACAGCCGTGGTGGGCAGGAAAGCATCTCAAAATGCACAGAAAACCTGATCGGATGCTACAGGAAGAACAGGGTCACCGAAACAGCTCGGATGAAGATTAGAAAAAAAAAAATTACATGGTCGTCAAGTTGGGAAATTTTAATCATAATAAAACGTGATTAAAGTTTAACTGGTGTACAAGCTCACAAGAACGTCTGCTCTCGAGCCCAAACAGACCCGCTGATACGAACGCTGCTGGATTGAGCGATTAATCATATACCAGAGTGAAGCTGAGCACAGAGCTCGCCTCTGTAATTTGCTAATCAGGAGGTCGTTCTGAGGTTAACGCTTTTCATTCAGGAGCTATATTTAAAAAAGTAAAAAAAAAAAAAAGCCAATCAGTTATAACTAAAGACAGTCGGTGTTTGTGCTGAGCAAACGGCGCTCTAATGAAGCGCAAATGTTTTCAGATTGAGCGTGCTGGAACCACGCTGACCAACACTCAGCGCTCCGGCCAGGATCGGACCTCGGCGTCGGTGGGTCGAGGCTGATTAGGATTTCTCCGGCGCGTTGTCGTGCTTCAGGGAGACGGAAACCTGTCCGGTCTGTGGCTGGACTGTATTTGATGAATTTAACATTGAGAATGGGGACAAACCTCAGTGAGCAGGGCCACTTCAGGAGCTGTTTGCAGTGGATTAAGCCACTTTTTGCTGATATAATTTAGAAGACGACGACGACGCAGTGTGAAAAGGGGAAATTCAGGGGCGGGAGGTTGCGAGTTTAAATCCCAGGACTCCCTTGGTGCTTGAGTCTCGACTGCTCATCTTTGTGCTTGAAACACACTCGGGTTTGTAATTTGTTTCGGATAAAAGACCTGATGAATAAATGTAAAATGAAGGTCAAAACCTGTTCATTAAAAATATACAGTAATTGTGCAGAACACACACACACTGCATTTATCTTCTATAATCACTACAAAAAAAACTAATTTCAGATACGAGGGAGTGAAACATTCATCAGAACGATGGTGTAAAATGTCAAAGGAGGGTCTCTCTCTCTCTCTCTGCCTGTCTCTCTCCCTGCCTGTCTCTCGCTCTCTCTCTCTGCCTGTGTCTTTCTTTCTCCCTCTCTGTATCTGCCTGTCTGCCTCTCTCTCTCTGCCCCTCTCCCCCATCTCGGTGTGTCTCTCTCTGTCTCTCTCTCTCTCCTATCTTGGTGTGTCTCTCTCTCCCCCATCTCAGTGTCTCTCTCTCCCCCATCTTGGTGTCTCTCTCTCTCTCTCTCTCTCTCCCCCATCTTGGTGTCTCTCTCTCTCCCCCATCTTGGTGTCTCTCTCTCTCCCCCATCTTGGTGTCTCTCTCTCTCCCCCATCTTGGTGTCTCTCTCTCTCCCCCATCTTGGTGTCTCTCTCTCTCCCCCATCTTGGTGTCTCTCTCTCTCCCCCATCTTGGTGTCTCTCTCTCTCCCCCATCTTGGTGTCTCTCTCTCTCTCCCCCATCGTGGTGTCTCTCTCTCTCTCCCCCATCGTGGTGTCTCTCTCTCTCTCTCCCCCATCTTGGTGTCTCTCTCTCTCCCCCATCTTGGTGTCTCTCTCTCTCCCCCATCTTGGTGTCTCTCTCTCTCCCCCATCTGGGTGTCTCTCTCTCTCCCCCATCTTGGTGTCTCTCTCTCTCTCCCCCATCGTGGTGTCTCTCTCTCTCTCCCCCCCATCTCGGTGTGTGTGTCTCTCTCTCTCCCCCCCATCTCGGTGTCTCTCTCTCTCTCCCCCCCATCTCGGTGTCTCTCTCTCTCTCCCCCCCATCTCGGTGTCTCTCTCTCTCCCCCCCCCCAATCTCAGTGTGTGTGTCTCTCTCCCCCCCATCCGTGAAGCGCGTCTCTCTCTCTCTCCCCCCATCCGTGCGCGCGTCTCTCTCTCTCTCTCTCTCCCCCCATCCGTGCACACGTCTCTCTCTCTCTCCATCCGTGCGCGCGTCCCTCTCTCTCTCTCTCCCCATCCGTGCGCGCGTCTCTCTCTCCCCATCCGTGCGCGCGTCTCTCTCTCCCCATCCGTGCGCGCGTCTCTCTCCCCATCCGTGCGCGCGTCTCTCTCTCCCCATCCGTGCGCGCGTCTCTCTCTCCCCATCCGTGCGCGCGTCTCTCTCTCTCCCCATCCGTGCGCGCGTCTCTCTCTCTCCCCATCCGTGCGCGCGTCTCTCTCTCTCCCCATCCGTGCGCGCGTCTCTCTCTCTCCCCATCCGTGCGCGCGTCTCTCTCTCTCCCCATCCGTGCGCGCGTCTCTCTCTCTCCCCATCCGTGCGCACCTCTCTCTCTCTCTCTCCATCCGTGCGCGCGTCTCTCTCTCTCTCTCTCCCCATCCGTGCGCGCGTCTCTCTCCCTATCCGTGTGCGCGTCTCTCTCTCTCTCCCCATCCGTGCGCGCGTCTCTCTCTCGCCATCCGTGCGCGCGTCTCTCTCTCCCCATCCGTGCGCGCGTCTCTCTCTCCCCATCCGTGCGCGCGTCTCTCTCTCCCCATCCGTGCGCGCGTCTCTCTCTCCCCCTATCCGTGCGCGCGTCTCTCTCTCCCCCATCCGTGCGCGCGTCTCTCTCCCCCCATCCGTGCGCGCGTCTCTCTCTCCCCCCCCCATCTCGGTGTGTGTGTCTCTCCCCCCCCCCCATCTTGGCGTCTCTCTCTCTCTCCCCATCCGTGCGCGCGTCTCTCTCTCCCTCCATCCGTGCACGCGTCTCTCTCTCCCTCCATCCGTGCGCGCGTCTCTCTCTCCCTCCATCCGTGCGCGCGTCTCTCTCCCCCCATCCGTGCGCGCGTCTCTCCCCCCATCCGTGCGCGCGTCTCTCCCTCCATCCGTGCGCGCGTCTCTCTCTCTCCCCATCCGTGCGCGCGTCTCTCTCTCTCCCCCATCCGTGCGCGCGTCTCTCTCTCTCCCCCATCCGTGCGCGCGTCTCTCTCTCTCCCCCATCCGTGCGCGCGTCTCTCTCTCTCCCCCATCCGTGCGCGCGTCTCTCTCTCTCCCTCCATCCGTGCGCGCGTCTCTCTCTCTCCCTCCATCCGTGCGCGCGTCTCTCTCTCTCCCTCCATCCGTGCGCGCGTCTCTCTCTCTCCCCCATCCGTGCGCGCGTCTCTCTCTCTCCCCCATCCGTGCGCGCGTCTCTCTCTCCCCCATCCGTGCGCGCGTCTCTCTCTCCCCCCCATCCGTGCGCGCGTCTCTCTCTCCCCCCCATCCGTGCGCGCGTCTCTCTCTCCCCCCCATCCGTGCGCGCGTCTCTCTCTCCCCCCCATCCGTGCGCGCGTCTCTCTCTCCCCCCCATCCGTGCGCGCGTCTCTCTCTCCCCCCCATCCGTGCGCGCGTCCCTCTCTCCCCCCCATCCGTGCGCGCGTCCCTCTCTCCCCCCCATCCGTGCGCGCGTCCCTCTCTCCCCCCCCATCCGTGCGCGCGTCTCTCTCTCCCTCCCATCCGTGCGCGCGTCTCTCTCTCCCCCCATCCGTGCGCGCGTCTCTCTCTCCCCCATCCGTGCGCGCGTGTCTCTCTCTCCCCCATCCGTGCGCGCGTGTCTCTCTCTCCCCCATCCGTGCGCGCGTCTCTCTCCCCCATCCGTGCGCGCGTCTCTCTCCCCCATCCGTGCGCGCGTCTCTCTCCCCCATCCGTGCGCGCGTCTCTCTCCCCCATCCGTGCGCGCGTCTCTCTCCCCCATCCGTGCGCGCGTCTCTCTCCCTATCCGTGCGCGCGTCTCTCTCCCCATCCGTGCGCGCGTCTCTCTCTCCTCATCCGTGCGCGCGTCTCTCTCTCCCCATCCGTGCGCGCGTCTCTCTCTCCCCATCCGTGCGCGCGTCTCTCTCTCCCCATCCGTGCGCGCGTCTCTCTCTCCCCCCATCCGTGCGCGCGTCTCTCTCTCAACCCCCATCCGTGCGCGCGTCTCTCTCTCTCCCCATCCGTGCGCGCGTCTCTCTCTCTCCCCATCCGTGCGCGCGTCTCTCTCTCTCCCTATCCGTGCGCGCGTCTCTCTCTCTCTCCCCATCCGTGCGCGCGTCTCTCTCTCCTCATCCGTGCGCGCGTCTCTCTCTCCCCATCCGTGCGCGCGTCTCTCTCTCCCCATCCGTGCGCGCGTCTCTCTCTCCCCCATCCGTGCGCGCGTCTCTCTCTCCCCCCATCCGTGCGCGCGTCTCTCTCTCAACCCCCATCCGTGCGCGCGTCTCTCTCTCTCCCCATCCGTGCGCGCGTCTCTCTCTCTCCCCCATCCGTGCGCGCGTCTCTCTCTCCCCCCATCCGTGCGCGCGTCTCTCTCTCAACCCCCATCCGTGCGCGCGTCTCTCTCTCAACCCCCATCCGTGCGCGCGTCTCTCTCTCTCTCCCCATCCGTGCGCGCGTCTCTCTCTCTCCCCATCCGTGCGCGCGTCTCTCTCTCTCTCCCCATCCGTGCGCGCGTCTCTCTCTCTCCCCATCCGTGCGCGCGTCTCTCTCTCCCCCCATCCGTGCGCGCGTCTCTCTCTCCCCCCCATCCGTGCGCGCGTCTCTCTCTCCCCCCCATCCGTGCGCGCGTCTCTCTCTCCCCCCCATCCGTGCGCGCGTCTCTCTCTCCCCCCCATCCGTGCGCGCGTCTCTCTCTCTCCCCCATCCGTGCGCGCGTCTCTCTCTCTCCCCCATCCGTGCGCGCGTCTCTCTCTCTCCCCCATCCGTGCGCGCGTCTCTCTCTCTCCCCCATCCGTGCGCGCGTCTCTCTCTCTCCCCCATCCGTGCGCGCGTCTCTCTCTCTCCCCCATCCGTGCGCGCGTCTCTCTCTCTCCCCCATCCGTGCGCGCGTCTCTCTCTCTCCCCCATCCGTGCGCGCGTCTCTCTCTCTCCCCCATCCGTGCGCGCGTCTCTCTCTCTCCCCCATCCGTGCGCGCGTCTCTCTCTCTCCCCCATCCGTGCGCGCGTCTCTCTCTCTCCCCCATCCGTGCGCGCGTCTCTCTCTCTCCCCCATCCGTGCGCGCGTCTCTCTCTCTCCCCCATCCGTGCGCGCGTCTCTCTCTCTCCCCCATCCGTGCGCGCGTCTCTCTCTCTCCCCCATCCGTGCGCGCGTCTCTCTCTCTCCCCCATCCGTGCGCGCGTCTCTCTCTCTCCCCCATCCGTGCGCGCGTCTCTCTCTCTCCCCCATCCGTGCGCGCGTCTCTCTCTCTCCCCCATCCGTGCGCGCGTCTCTCTCTCTCCCCCATCCGTGCGCGCGTCTCTCTCTCTCCCCCATCCGTGCGCGCGTCTCTCTCTCTCCCCCATCCGTGCGCGCGTCTCTCTCTCTCCCCCATCCGTGCGCGCGTCTCTCTCTCTCCCCCATCCGTGCGCGCGTCTCTCTCTCTCCCCCATCCGTGCGCGCGTCTCTCTCTCTCCCCCATCCGTGCGCGCGTCTCTCTCCCCCATCCGTGCGCGCGTCTCTCTCCCTATCCGTGCGCGCGTCTCTCTCTCTCTCCCCATCCGTGCGCGCGTCTCTCTCTCCTCATCCGTGCGCGCGTCTCTCTCTCCCCATCCGTGCGCGCGTCTCTCTCTCTCCCCCATCCGTGCGCGCGTCTCTCTCTCCCCATCCGTGCGCGCGTCTCTCTCTCCCCCCATCCGTGCGCGCGTCTCTCTCTCAACCCCCATCCGTGCGCGCGTCTCTCTCCCCCATCCGTGCGCGCGTCTCTCTCCCTATCCGTGCGCGCGTCTCTCTCTCTCTCCCCATCCGTGCGCGCGTCTCTCTCTCCTCATCCGTGCGCGCGTCTCTCTCTCCCCATCCGTGCGCGCGTCTCTCTCTCTCCCCCATCCGTGCGCGCGTCTCTCTCTCCCCATCCGTGCGCGCGTCTCTCTCTCCCCCCATCCGTGCGCGCGTCTCTCTCTCAACCCCCATCCGTGCGCGCGTCTCTCTCTCTCCCCATCCGTGCGCGCGTCTCTCTCTCTCCCCATCCGTGCGCGCGTCTCTCTCTCTCCCCATCCGTGCGCGCGTCTCTCTCTCTCTCCCCATCCGTGCGCGCGTCTCTCTCTCCTCATCCGTGCGCGCGTCTCTCTCTCCCCCATCCGTGCGCGCGTCTCTCTCTCCCCATCCGTGCGCGCGTCTCTCTCTCCCCATCCGTGCGCGCGTCTCTCTCTCAACCCCCATCCGTGCGCGCGTCTCTCTCTCAACCCCCATCCGTGCGCGCGTCTCTCTCTCTCCCCATCCGTGCGCGCGTCTCTCTCTCTCCCCATCCGTGCGCGCGTCTCTCTCTCAACCCCCATCCGTGCGCGCGTCTCTCTCTCAACCCCCATCCGTGCGCGCGTCTCTCTCTCTCTCCCCATCCGTGCGCGCGTCTCTCTCTCTCCCCATCCGTGCGCGCGTCTCTCTCTCTCTCCCCATCCGTGCGCGCGTCTCTCTCTCCCCATCCGTGCGCGCGTCTCTCTCTCCTCATCCGTGCGCGCGTCTCTCTCTCCCCATCCGTGCGCGCGTCTCTCTCTCCCCATCCGTGCGCGCGTCTCTCTCTCCCCATCCGTGCGCGCGTCTCTCTCTCAACCCCCATCCGTGCGCGCGTCTCTCTCTCTCCCCATCCGTGCGCGCGTCTCTCTCTCTCCCCATCCGTGCGCGCGTCTCTCTCTCTCTCCCCATCCGTGCGCGCGTCTCTCTCTCTCTCCCCATCCGTGCGCGCGTCTCTCTCTCTCTCCCCATCCGTGCGCGCGTCTCTCTCTCTCCCCATCCGTGCGCGCGTCTCTCTCTCTCTCCCCATCCGTGCGCGCGTCTCTCTCTCTCTCCCCATCCGTGCGCGCGTCTCTCTCTCTCTCCCCATCCGTGCGCGCGTCTCTCTCTCCTCATCCGTGCGCGCGTCTCTCTCTCCCCATCCGTGCGCGCGTCTCTCTCTCCCCATCCGTGCGCGCGTCTCTCTCTCTCCCCATCCGTGCGCGCGTCTCTCTCTCCCCCCATCCGTGCGCGCGTCTCTCTCTCAACCCCCATCCGTGCGCGCGTCTCTCTCTCTCCCCATCCGTGCGCGCGTCTCTCTCTCTCCCCATCCGTGCGCGCGTCTCTCTCTCAACCCCCATCCGTGCGCGCGTCTCTCTCTCAACCCCCATCCGTGCGCGCGTCTCTCTCTCTCTCCCCATCCGTGCGCGCGTCTCTCTCTCTCCCCATCCGTGCGCGCGTCTCTCTCTCTCTCCCCATCCGTGCGCGCGTCTCTCTCTCAACCCCCATCCGTGCGCGCGTCTCTCTCTCTCCTCATCCGTGCGCGCGTCTCTCTCTCCCCATCCGTGCGCGCGTCTCTCTCTCCCCATCCGTGCGCGCGTCTCTCTCTCCCCCCATCCGTGCGCGCGTCTCTCTCTCAACCCCCATCCGTGCGCGCGTCTCTCTCTCTCCCCATCCGTGCGCGCGTCTCTCTCTCTCCCCATCCGTGCGCGCGTCTCTCTCTCAACCCCCATCCGTGCGCGCGTCTCTCTCTCAACCCCCATCCGTGCGCGCGTCTCTCTCTCTCTCCCCATCCGTGCGCGCGTCTCTCTCTCTCCCCATCCGTGCGCGCGTCTCTCTCTCTCTCCCCATCCGTGCGCGCGTCTCTCTCTCCCCATCCGTGCGCGCGTCTCTCTCTCCTCATCCGTGCGCGCGTCTCTCTCTCTCCCCATCCGTGCGCGCGTCTCTCTCTCCCCATCCGTGCGCGCGTCTCTCTCTCCCCCATCCGTGCGCGCGTCTCTCTCTCCCCCCATCCGTGCGCGCGTCTCTCTCTCAACCCCCATCCGTGCGCGCGTCTCTCTCTCTCCCCATCCGTGCGCGCGTCTCTCTCTCTCCCCCATCCGTGCGCGCGTCTCTCTCTCTCTCCCCATCCGTGCGCGCGTCTCTCTCTCTCTCCCCATCCGTGCGCGCGTCTCTCTCTCCTCATCCGTGCGCGCGTCTCTCTCTCCCCATCCGTGCGCGCGTCTCTCTCTCTCCCCATCCGTGCGCGCGTCTCTCTCTCTCCCCCATCCGTGCGCGCGTCTCTCTCTCAACCCCCATCCGTGCGCGCGTCTCTCTCTCTCCCCATCCGTGCGCGCGTCTCTCTCTCTCCCCCATCCGTGCGCGCGTCTCTCTCTCAACCCCCATCCGTGCGCGCGTCTCTCTCTCAACCCCCATCCGTGCGCGCGTCTCTCTCTCTCTCCCCATCCGTGCGCGCGTCTCTCTCTCTCCCCATCCGTGCGCGCGTCTCTCTCTCTCTCCATCCGTGCGCGCGTCTCTCTCTCTCCCCATCCGTGCGCGCGTCTCTCTCTCCCTCCATCCGTGCGCGCGTCTCTCTCCCCCCCCATCCGTGCGCGCGTCTCTCTCTCCCCCCCATCCGTGCGCGCGTCTCTCTCTCCCCCCCCCATCCGTGCGCGCGTCTCTCTCTCCCCCCCATCCGTGCGCGCGTCTCTCTCTCCCCCCCCATCCGTGCGCGCGTCTCTCTCTCCCCCCCATCCGTGCGCGCGTCTCTCTCTCTCCCCCATCCGTGCGCGCGTCTCTCTCCCCCCCATCCGTGCGCGCGTCTCTCTCTCCCCCCCATCCGTGCGCGCGTCTCTCTCCCCCCCATCCGTGCGCGCGTCTCTCTCCCCCCCATCCGTGCGCGCGTCTCTCTCTCCCCCCCATCCGTGCGCGCGTCTCTCTCTCCCCCCCATCCGTGCGCGCGTCTCTCTCTCCCCCCCATCCGTGCGCGCGTCTCTCTCTCTCCCCCCCATCCGTGCGCGCGTCTCTCTCTCCCCCCCATCCGTGCGCGCGTCTCTCTCTCTCCCCCATCCGTGCGCGCGTCTCTCTCTCTCCCCCATCCGTGCGCGCGTCTCTCTCTCTCCCCCCATCCGTGCGCGCGTCTCTCTCTCTCCCCCATCCGTGCGCGCGTCTCTCTCTCTCCCCCATCCGTGCGCGCGTCTCTCTCTCTCCCCCATCCGTGCGCGCGTCTCTCTCTCTCTCCCCCATCCGTGCGCGCGTCTCTCTCTCTCTCCCCCATCCGTGCGCGCGTCTCTCTCTCTCTCCCCCATCCGTGCGCGCGTCTCTCTCTCTCTCCCCCATCCGTGCGCGCGTCTCTCTCTCTCCCCCCCATCCGTGCGCGCGTCTCTCTCTCTCTCCCCCATCCGTGCGCGCGTCTCTCTCTCTCTCCCCCATCCGTGCGCGCGTCTCTCTCTCTCTCCCCCATCCGTGCGCGCGTCTCTCTCTCTCTCCCCCATCCGTGCGCGCGTCTCTCTCTCTCTCCCCCATCCGTGCGCGCGTCTCTCTCTCTCTCCCCCATCCGTGCGCGCGTCTCTCTCTCTCTCCCCCATCCGTGCGCGCGTCTCTCTCTCTCTCCCCCATCCGTGCGCGCGTCTCTCTCTCTCTCCCCCATCCGTGCGCGCGTCTCTCTCTCTCTCCCCCATCCGTGCGCGCGTCTCTCTCTCTCTCCCCCATCCGTGCGCGCGTCTCTCTCTCTCTCTCCCCCATCCGTGCGCGCGTCTCTCTCTCCCCCATCCGTGTGTCTCTCCCCCCATCTGTCTGTCTGCCTGCCTGTTTCTGTTCATCTCTCTCTCTCTTTCTCTCTCTCTCTGCCTGCCTGCCCCCCTCTCCATCTGTCTGTCTGCCTCTCTCTCTCTGCCTGCCTGCCCCCTTCTCTCTCTTGAGAGAGGCTTGTCTTTCTCTCTCTCTCTGCCTGCCCCCCTCTGTCTGTCTCTCTCCGTCTGCCTGCCCCTCCCTCTCTCTGATAAAACAGCTTTATTAGTGTAGATTAGTGAAAAACCTGTACATCAGTGAAAGTGAAATGAAGCAGAACTGCTCCAAAATGGCGCGGTCTATAGAATTAACTGAGCGTACCTCCCAGATCGGTGAAACGCTCGTCTAATTTCAGTTCCCCGTTCCTCAAAATAGTCATTCCTTCATGATTATCACAACAGCAGGTTGGGATGTTCACATTCTGAAATATACTGTGTTCCAGAACCTAAATGGTATTTTGGACAAATTATAGCGCTCATTACCCGGGTCATCATTAATCAGTTACGCTTTCATCAACCGTACTTACTGAGACACGCTAATAATAACCACAATACAAACTACAAACCTCCTGGGTCATGGAGCTCAGAGAAAAGTCTTTATGACCTCCAGGATGACATCAGTGTCAAAGAGTCTGATGGTAGGTAACCTTGGAAATATTTCCCTTTCGACTGTGGGGGTCAGTGGTTGAAACCCTGCTATAAATACCCGAAGATCAAGGGCCTTAACGAAACTGTGACGTGAAAAACGTGCCCACGAAATTTCCACTCAGCGAGTCCGAGGCGAACTTTCTCCTCTGTCGTGTTCCAGTCTGTACTCGAGTCACGCTGGGAGGATCGGTAGAGTCCTGAGGGAATGATGGAGTCATCTATCAGTGACAAAGACAATAATTACAGACATGCTCTCACAAAAGAGAAAGTTTTGGGTACAAACGACAAACAGGGAGAGTTTCATCATCTCGTTAAAGAGGTGAAGCCGAGAGACAGGATGCAGGACAACGAGAAAAGAAGCAGTGCTCACGGTGTTTTGTTCACGAGTTCAATAACATGGAGCTTTATTCCGATCTTTTAAGTCCAACAAGAAAACGAGACAGAGACGAAGACCGAGAGACCCAGAGAGAGAGACAGAGACCAAGAGACAGAAACCGAGAGAGACAGACGGAGACAAAGACTGAAAGACCGAGAGAGAGACAGAGACCAAGAGACAGAAACCAAGAGAGACAGAGACAAAGACCGAAAGACCCAGAGAAAGACAGAGACCAAGAGACAGAAACCGAGAGAGAGAGAGGCAGAGACCGAGAGACCCAGAGAGAGAGAGGCAGAGACCGAGAGACCCAGAGAGAGAGAGGCAGAGACCGAGAGACCCAGAGAGAGAGAGGCAGAGACCAAGAGACAGAAACCGAGAGAGACAGACAGAGACAAAGACAGAGACCCAGAGAGAGACAGAGACCAAGAGACAGAAACTGAGAGACAGAGAGACCCACACCGAGAGACCCAGAGAGAGAGAGAGGCAGAGACCGAGGGACCCAGAGAGAGAGACAGAGACCAAGAGACAGAAACCGAGAGACAGACAGAGACAAAGACTGAGACCCAGAGAGAGACAGAGACCAAGAGACAGAAACTGAGAGACCCAGACCGAGAGACCCAGAGAGAGAGAGAGAGAGAGAGAGAGAGAAACCGAGAGACAGACAAAGACCGAGAGACCCAGAGAGAGAGAGAGAGAGAGAGAGAGAGAGAGGCAGAGACCGAGGGACCCAGAGAGAGAGACAGAGACCAAGAGACAGAAACCGAGAGAGACAGACAGAGACAAAGACTGAGACCCAGAGAGAGACAGAGACCAAGAGACAGAAACTGAGAGACCCAGACCGAGAGACCCAGAGAGAGAGAGAGACAGAAAGAAACCGAGAGACAGACAAAGACCGAGAGATGCAGAGAGAGAGAGAGAGGCAGAGACCGAGGGACCCAGAGAGAGAGACAGAGACCAAGAGACAGAAACTGAGAGAGACAGACAGAGACAAAGACTGAGACCCAGAGAGAGACAGAGACCAAGAGACAGAAACAGAGAGAGAGAGACCCAGACCGAGAGACCCAGAGAGAGAGAGAGAGACAGAAACCGAGAGACAGACAGAGACAAAGACCGAGGGACCCAGAGAGAGACAGAGACCAAGACAGAAACTGAGAGACAGACAGAGACCGAAACCGAGAGAGCTAGACAGAGACAAAGACCGAGAGACCCAGAGAGAGACAGAGACCAAGAGACAGAAACCGAGAGACAGACAGAGACCCAGAGAGAGAGAGAGAGAGAGAGAGAGAGGAGAGAGACACCAAGAGACCCAGAAAGAGAGAGAGACAGAGACCGAAACCAAGAGAGCTAGACAAAGACCGAGAGACCCAGAGAGAGACAGAGACCAAGAGACAGAAACTGAGAGACAGAGAGACCCAGACCAAGAGACCCAGAGAGAGAGAGAGACAGAAACCGAGAGACAGACAGAGACAAAGACCGAGAGACCCAGAGAGAGACAGAGACCAAGAGACAGAAACCGAGAGACAGACAGAGACCCAGAGAGAGAGACCGAAACCGAGAGAGCTAGACAGAGACAAAGACCGAGAGACCCAGAGAGAGAGAGAGATAGACACAGAGACCAAGAGAGACAGACTGAGAGAGACAGAGACCAAGAGAGACAGACTGAGAGAGACAGAGACCAAGAGACACAGAGAGAGAGACACAGAGACCAAGAGAGAGACACACAGAGACCGAGAGAGAGAGACCGAGAGACCCCCAGAGAGACCCCGAGACCAAGAGACAGAGAGAGCAACAGAGAGACCCAGAAACCGAGAGAGAGAGAGAGAGAGAGAGAGAGAGAGAGGAAATCTATGAACAGAAGTTTCATGAGCAGAAGCAGGGGCTATTTGAGTAAGAACAAGGAAACATCGCAAAAGTCTGAACGTGAAATGAATAAATACTGCTCTCGACTTGAAAGAAAACATTCCTGATTAAACACAGGAAGGAGAGGGGAAAAAAAAATCCATGTAATGAAGGCGCTCAGCCCGTCGCTGTGAGTGACAGCAGGCACAGGAGAGCCTCACTGCTACATTCAAGGCTGCTTTACTGACCGTCTCCTGCGTCAACATGTGACATCTGTTCCACATAATATGATTAGCTGATGCCTTTATTCACTGTGCGAAAGCTCAGGAAAAAACAAACAAAAAAAAACACAGCCCGTCAATGACGGCGTAGCTCACTCCGGCCCCATCTAGTCCAGAAGGAACGATATAAAGTGGGCCACCTTACACAATAAAAGTTGCAAGCTATATACGCTATATACAAGCTATATACAGAAGCGATAGCCGCCCTAGGAATACCCACCTATTTACCATAAAGAATCCAAAACGGCGAGGAATTGACCGAGAAGCCGCCATTTTTTGTAGAACTGCTCATTAAGGCTTAATTAGACCATAACTTCAGAAATAATTGTAATTTATAGATGATTTGCAACCACATGATCAAAATGTGCTCCATCATGAGCGTCCGCCATGATGGTGGATATACAAAGCAACTAGGACGGCAGCCGCTGAAAGCGTGTCTGTAAACAATGCTGCATTTTACCACGATTTGAACGCTCGAGCGAAGATTCGATACAAAGAGAAGATAGATATGTGTGGTTTTGACCCATATTTAAAAAAGTCTGATTTTTCTGAAGATAAGACACTTCTGCTGACCATCGAGTACTCGGATATCACGTTCTATCTGGTTTGGCTGCCGAAGAATCGAGTCCGACCTTGGACGAAACACAGCCCGTTTTCTGAGCGGGAGCCCAGTCTGGATTGTTTCTATCGTACAATTCTGCTGGCGCTCCTAGAAGCGAAATGCTAATACACGTGTTCAAATTATAACAACAACCGAGTGAACCACGACGAGAGAACGCCCATTTTATAGCAAAATTCTAGCAACACGAAATAAAATTCTTCCATGATATTATCGAGAGAGCTTTTGAATCTCACCTGAGATAAAACGATGACTGCAAACACGAGCTGTTTTGGTTTTCGCCTCTGTTAGATCAGCCCTGCCGATGTTGTTCGGCCGTGCTCGTCTCCTCTCCGTACTAAGCCTCAGAGTTTCCTCGCCCTCTTTCCGAATCACGGACGGAATTCTAAAAAATCGGAACGCGCCACGGTCACGAGTACTGTTGTGACCACAACCATACAGCACAAAGATACGGCAGAGCTAAAAGAACGCTTAAAGCAGCGGAAAAACAAAGAGAGTTGCGCACGCGGGACTATGTCTCGTATGGAATGTTGCTTGACCCCACGTTTGTATTTCCACCAACATGGCCGACATCCGGGTTTCTAATTTGCTTTGACGTCACTTGCAAGTCAAGGATTAAGCAAATCTGGGTAGGAGTTATATGCACCCTAGGTCCCCCTACCTTCATGTCAGAAAGAATCAAAGATCGGTGAAGAATTGAGGGAGAAGAAGCAATGTCTGTGAAAGCTGCTCGTTAGGGCTTAATTACTCCATATCTTCATTATTAATTGCAATTGTGCAAATTTGAGTAGAAGCTCTATACACCCAGGCAGCCCTACCTTCCTGCAGAATAAAAATCGGTAAAGAATCGAGAGGGAAGAAGTGGTTTTCGTGAAATGTGGCCGCCGCCGAACAGACAACACACGACGGCATCATGAGCTCATCACCTGCTGGCCGGATGAGCTAATAATCAACCTCCTTGCAAAACAAATGTCACTTTTTATTTGCATAACATTCACATTCTGCGTGAAAGTACTCATGCCAAAAACGATTCAAAATCCCCCCCCCAAAAAAAAAATTTATCATAAATTAAATCCCATAAGAAGAAAACACCTTTCATACAATTTCATGATGGAAAAAACATCTGAAACAGAATAAAAGTAAGTAATTAAAATAATAAAACTAAAAACAAGGTTAACGAATGTGCTTAGAAGTGTTAAGTGGGGGGAAAAATCTGTTTAATTGTGCAGGGTTCTCCATAAAATCTGAAGTAGCCGGCTTTAAAAAAAAATAATAATAAGGCCCAAAAAAAAAAAAAAAAAAGTGTGTTTCAGGTAACACGAAATACTAAAATAAGGTCAGTAGGTAGGAAAAAGGTTTTTTTTCTTAATTTTTTTTTAATTTTGTTCGAAAAAATTAACACAAGTAAACATCTTTTTTATTAATTAAAATTAACACAAGTAAACTTTTTTTTCGTTTCCGTTTCCGGTTGAGAGTACGTCGTGCGCGTTCTGGCTGCCGCTTCTCACCGGAGCTCTTATTTTATTTCTTTTTCTATTTTTTTTTTTCTTTCCTGTGTGTTTGTGTAGTTTGATGTTTGTTTGAGTGTTTTGTCCGCCGGTTGCGGTGTAGCTCCGGACCTAGTTTGGGGCGTCGGTTCCCTCCAGGCCTTGGTTCGCCGTGGGTGATGTCTGCGCTCCCAGCTGTGGACTGCAGTGAGCCTGTTGCTCAATTTACATCGTGGTTGTCCAGCACTCTGTGCTTTAACGCTTGGTGTGATGTTCCGAGCGATGTTGCTCGGTGGCGTCGCGGCGGCTGTGCAGGCGGTTTGGGACACACCAGCGCTCTGCGTGGCGGAGCTTCTCTGCTCGCTTTGTGGATCCACGGCGTGGTGTTCGAGCGATGTTGCTGACAGCATCACGGCGGCGGTGCTGGACATGTGGGACTTGTTTTTGTGCGCCTTTTGGTGGAACTGTGGCTGCTACACCACGGGAATTACATCCTGACCCCTACTTGGTGGACTTTTTATTTTTTATTATATTTTTATTTATTTATTTATTTTTTCTTTCCTTGTCTATAATTGTAAAGCGTCCTTGGGTTTTTTGAAAGGCGCTATATAAATTTAACTTATTATTATTATTATTATTATTATTATAATCTTACAAAATAGTATTTTGGCACAGAATCCTTTATACCACACATCATAAAATAAAAGTGTTTTAAATCTTTAAATGAATAATAAAAAAAAAAATATCGCGAGAGTTCGAGTTATGATCTACGGAAGCGTATTGCTGCCACACTCAAAAAAAACTGGCTTAGAATTAAGTAATTACGTGAAAAGATATTGTTAACAAAGTTATCACGTTTTTACAATATATTTATCATGTAATAACATATCACGTAATTTCATGATATGAACTTTTCACGTTATTTCATGATATTTTCATGTAATAACGTGAAAACACCTGATCAAGAAATAACGTGAAAATAACGTCCTAGGCTCGGCTACTTCCATTAAAAGCAGACGGCCTAGCCTAGCCTACTGTAGAACCTGGGTCGAGCAAAAACACCGAGCAAAAACATGGCTGAATCCTGAATGACTCCTATTTGTATAAATAGGGGACTACATAGGCGGCAAAATGTAGTGTTTTTCCCTACCATGGAAGTGCACTTGTATACTGAAGAGGAAGCAATTTGCATTACAGCCTTGAATGAGGATTCAAAATGGCGCCTCGGCTCAGTTTTCCTTCCTCCTTCAGTATACGAGTGCGCTTCCATGTTTATGCAGGAGGGCTGATAGAAGTGGCGAAACATTTTACTTTTTATCGTTTCTTTCACAACTTGAATGCGTTGAAACAAAAAATTATGACAAACTAACGCCGCTTACACTAAAATATCGAGGGAAATTTGTAATAAAAACTTTACGGTCGGCAATTTCGACTCGGAAATTCTCGATCGGTCGGGTTACCGGAAACACACTTTTTTT
The DNA here is from genome assembly GCF_027579695.1 of Neoarius graeffei. NCBI lineage: Eukaryota > Metazoa > Chordata > Actinopteri > Siluriformes > Ariidae > Neoarius > Neoarius graeffei. The sequence goes on along the minus strand of NC_083583.1, from coordinate 15,086,172 downwards.
TTTTTTGGCCTAATAATAGTAGTAAGGGAATCTGGAATGTTTGAATTCTACATGCCTTCTGGTGCATTCTCGGCTCATAAATTACTAACCATTTCCCTGTAAAATACTTGCAAAATATGTATGAAATTTCCCTCCAGATATTTGTGGGCTTGGCTTTCTCAGTTGCCCTCTGTAGTACGCTGCCCGGCTCAGTAACATAACTACATACGCTACGGTGTAGCCACGTGGTCCGGCTCAGCCGATCAGAGCACGAGAATCGATCAACAAACATGGCGTCGCTTCTGGTCATGCTAGACCTGAATCGAAGACAATTTCGTGGTAGAATAATTGGATTTGCAGCAAATTATGGGCAGTGGAGACGATCTAAATCGCTTGAACATTGAAAAGCAAGTTTTATTGCTTTCTGGGATCGAGTAGCCGGCGCAGAGCGTCTGTTTCGGCAGAGAAAACCGCCAGTCGCCGGAGCTTGTGGACATCTCCGATTGTGTTTTTCATCATCTTCTGATAAATCTTTAATCCTAACGTGTTGGTGTTGCATCACTTCAGTCATCCCGGCTACCAAACGGCTCAGAAACGAACGAACCTGTTTTTGACTCATAATAATGATGGGACGTGCTGGTTGAGCGAGATGTACACAATCATCTCATCTCATCTCATTATCTGTAGCCGCTTTATCCTTCTACAGGGTCGCAGGCAAGCTGGAGCCTATCCCAGCTGACTACGGGCGAAAGGCGGGGTACACCCTGGACAAGTCGCCAGGTCATCACAGGGCTGACACATAGACACAGACAACCATTCACACTCACATTCACACCTACAGTCAATTTAGAGTCACCAGTTAACCTAACCTGCATGTCTTTGGACTGTGGGGGAAACCGGAGCACCCGGAGGAAACCCACGCGGACACGGGGAGAACATGCAAACTCCACACAGAAAGGCCCTCGCCGGCCCCGGGACTCGAACCCAGGACCTTCTTGCTGTGAGGCGACAGCGCTAACCACTACACCACCGTGCCGCCCATGTACACAATCAGATATGCGCAAAAGATTCATCATGAAGCTGTAAACTCTAACGTATGAGCAGACTGCGAATGGATAAGGCGCGGCTACCTTTCTCTGGAGGTTTACGGAGGTTGCGGTTCATCTGGAGAAAGGTAGATGCACTGTGTACGTTCTGTAGACTTCAACAAGGAGACAACGAAAGTCAGTTCACTAACGAAACCGGAGAGCGGAAATGAAATGAAAAACTTGAGACTGAGACCATTTTCCTCTTTGTGATCGAACAGCTCTTGCAGTGTCGCTCATCTTTGGTCTGATGAGCAGCCTTCGGCGATTAGAGGATCTGATGCACAAGTGTGTTTCGAAACGTAGAGTGGCAGATTTTTTCATACGTTTCTGTCTCTGTGCCGCTCGGGCGGATGACTGGAAAAGTCTTAGGCACATGGTTTTAAAAAGATAATAATTAAAAAAAAAAAAAAACGCTGTCGACCAAAAACAGCTTAAAAATAGTGAAATTAAATGTTTCAACATTAAATAAAACTAAGCAGTAAGCCATAATACACGAAACTAAGTCAATATTTGGTGTGAGACGACTCTTTGCTTTAAAAAAAAAAAAAAAAGTAGTTTCAGGTACAATGAGTGCAGTCTGATAAAGAAATGAGCTGTAGGTTTCACAAAGATATCACTTTGACTATCACACTCGCTTCTTCATTTTGCACCAAAACCCAGTAGCCTTCATAATGTTTGCTTTTTTAATCTGAAAAGTGCTCTCTGTTATGTCATATGCTTCTCAGATACAAACTTTTTTTTTCCCCTGTAACGTTTAATTTTGTGCTGGACAATTACGAACGTTTGGACTCTAAAATGTTTTTGTCCTGACTCAGTCAGTACGTTTACATGCACATCCAAATCGAGCTGCTGTCGGTAATCGAGCTAAGGGTCCCAGCAGGGGTGCCAGAGAAATCCAATCCTACATGCACACAAGGAAATCAAGCTATTGTGTGAGGTGCATTGTGCACCCGAGCCACAGGTGGCGCAACACGCCCCATCGTGTTGGTACACTTCCGGTTGTCGTCATGAAGAAGAGCTATTCAAGAGTATAAACAAAGTTATCAGTTCCGTGTTCTCCACTGCACGTTTTTCTCCCGTCCATGAATTTTAATATATTCAACTCCTTAAGCTGAATGAGCATGAACTCTGTCTCCTCATTGCTCCAGAAGTGCACGTTTCTGCTCGCCATTTTCTCTTCTTCGTTTGTTCCTCCTGACCTCTTCTGCTGCTCGCTACTACTACTGTTGTCATGCCGACCGAGGCTGTTGTGTTTCCCGCTTGTGGTCTCGTCACTCGTCGCTTCCGGAAGGGGCAGTGCTGAAGTAAGTAGCTTGACTACGTAGCTTGATAGGGTTTACATGCACTAAGTAGCTCGGCTACAATCGCATAATCTAGGTCGTGTAGCTCGATTACGAGAAATCCAGTTCGGTTCAATTTCAGCCTAGCTAAGGTGTTTCCATGGCATTTAGAACTTCGATTTCAGTCGAGCAACAGCAGAAATTCGATCTTCTCTATGTGCATGTAAACGCACTCACTGTTGAAGTCTCATCTCATTATCTCTAGCCGCTTTATCCTTCTACAGGGTCGCAGGCAAGCTGGAGCCTATCCCAGCTGACTACGGGCGAAAGGCGGGGTACACCCTGGACAAGTCGCCAGGTCATCACAGGGCTGACACATAGACACAGACAACCATTCACACTCACATTCACACCTACGGTCAATTTAGAGTCACCAGTTAACCTAACCTGCATGTCTTTGGACTGTGGGGGAAACCGGAGCACCCGGAGGAAACCCACGCGGACACGGGGAGAACATGCAAACTCCACACAGAAAGGCCCTCGCCGGCCACGGGGCTCGAACCCAGGACCTTCTTGCTGTGAGGCGACAGCGCTAACTGTTGAAGTCATAAAATAGAAATCTATAACGAAGTCTGTACAGGGGGGGGGGAAGAAAGACTAAGACTTTTGCACAGTACTGTAGGTCCAACATGGTATTTATTTATGAGTAAATGAGGAAACAAACCCCAAAAAAAAAATTCAAGGGTGCTCCAAGAGTACAATATCCTCCGCTGGCAACTCGGCCTTAACTCTGGTAAAATGTAACTGAATTGAACGAAATTGCAATATGCGTATTACCGACATATAACAAAGAATCCTGCCAAGTTTTGTGAAATTCCTCCAAAAAAAATTCTGAAAGGAGTTGATTCCAGAAGGCGAGTACCCTTCCTGGGACGGACAGATGGATGGACGGATGGACACTGCCATGACATAATCCCCCTTCGGGCCTTTCGGCCAGCGCAGGATAAAACCTTTTCACCAAATTACATGAAATTCCTCAAAAATTATGAGGGAAGTTGATTTCAGAAAGCAAGCACACCTGGGTGAAATTGCCAAAATTTGTTAATAATCAAGGACATAACTGGTAAAATCTGCCCAAATTAAACTAAATTTTAATCTGCGTATAACAAGGCCTTTTGCCGAGCTTTGAGAAATTTGTCCAAAAGTTATGAGAGGAGTTGATGTCAGAAGGTAAGCACACCTTCATGAAATTATCAAAAGTAAAATTTTGTTAAAGGGGAACTGATGTAAGGCCATCCTTAAAAAAAAATCCGTTTCCTGTCCACCAGGTGAGCAAAAAAAATTTCAGTCGGGAGGGAGGGATTTATTTTATTTTTTATTATATATGGATGGATAAGAAATCGCAATGCTGTGTTTGCTTTTTCTTTCAGTGCTTTTTTTTATTACAAAAGCAGACACATTTAATAAAATGACAGTTAAATCAACTGAAACTTGTACAAAAACTAAGTTAGCATTTTAAATGCTGACTGCAACATTTGCAAAACTTTTACAAAGGTACTTAAAATGTCCGACGCACGGACTTTTTGTAGTTCTAAATCGGCCGTTAGGCCTAGTTCGGATGAAATTACACTATTAAAATGATCACTGAATGATTTGTTTTTCCTGAATCTTTACTATTTTGTTGTTCGCTAGAATACCATTTTGTGATTTCACACTTAAGCAAATGTTTGAAAACTCCGGATCTCCTTCCTTCATGGTGGCTGCCATTTTTTTGTGCCGCACGGCGCATGCGCAGAGCTGATTCAACAGGGCTTTCCACAAGCGCCGGCTGGCGGCCATACAGCCGACTACACAATTAAGTCCAGCCGGCTACTTTAATGACTATTTTTGTAGCCCACAGGCTCTAAATATTAATTTTCGATTTTAATAAAATTAAATGTTTATCTAACGGACTGACAATAATGTCAAACTGAACCGTTGATCAAGGGAGAGTAACTCATCCGCGCCCTGACATGCGGTGTGCGCGCGCACTCAGCTGCGTGAATGTGTCATGCACCGAAAATAAGAGATTTACAAGCCAGGAACGCCTCATGATGCAAGAAAAGAAAGATAATTTACTGTCATTTTATTTTGTATTTGAGTAAAGTGAATAAATAAATGGTCTGTGGAAAATACATTTACATCCTGGGAACTGCGTGCACAGGAGTTTATTCTGTGTTTACTCCCCCCGGCCGGCTACTTATTTGTCATGGCTGGCTAGTATGAGCCTTAGTGGAAAGCCCTGGGAATGCGGAAATGTCAAGTTCGAATTTAGATTTACAAACCTGAAAAAAATGTCGAAAAAACGGCGTTAAAAAAAAAAAAATTCACCCGCACAAACGGCACTCATCCGGCCGGTGGACCGGAAACAGAACAATTTTTAATAATGGCCTAATTTTTAAATTTGCTTTATTTCTTAATTAACGTGTTAGTCAATTACATTTTCGGTTTTATTAGCCTTATATCGTGACTCGCATCGGCATATTATATTACACTTATCGGCCTTTTGCCATGTTGAACGTAGTTCGTTTGGTCCACGGCGGGCGTCGCTTTTCCGCGCGATCTTCACGAGACTTGTGCGAGACTTCAAACGTGAAGAGTCAGCGCCGCCATTTTGAAAACTGTTTACGCAGCGGCCAGATCGCCATATCATTCCGATTTAGATTAATTGCCAGCTTCATCAGTGATGGAGATTATTCCATACGACCCCGAACCAACGTAGAGTAGAGAACAATTGGAAAGATGACAGGATAAGGACGAGTCCGTCGTGCTGGTATTAACGTCATTACTGTCGCACAATTAAAACGTGCCAGATCAGGCGGCTGGTGGGTTTTCAAAATAACAAATACATGTTATACTGAGCGCATTTCCCACATAATCCTCACTAAGGTTTCTGACAGCACTACAAAATGGCGTCCTTGCTATATAGTGCCCTATATAGTGAGTAGGGTTGCGATTTTGGACATGGGGAAAACTCCCGACTTGATTACGTCAGCATTCGAAATAGGGCGCGCGCGTCTTTTGACGACGTTGGCAGATGTCGGTCACTTTGATTTCCGCTGTACGTTTTACTTCCGTCCTACGATGTCTCGCGCAGGTAACAACGAATCTCGTTTACGGCCGTCGCTTTGACATACGGACTGATGTATTACAGAGCATATTTCAAACGCTCATAACTTGCTCTAGCAGTGACACAATAGCGATCAAAAATGCATTCCGATATTTAATAAAATGAGAAATTGAATTTTGATAATTAAAAAAAAAATTGCCTTCAGTTCCTCTTTAATCAAGGGCTGTAACTCTGGTAAAATGTAACTGAATTGAACGAAATTACAATATGCGTATTACCGACATATAACAAAGAATCCTGCCAAGTTTTGTGAAATTCCTCCAAAAATTGTAAGAGGAGATGGTTTCAGAAGGTGAGTGCCCTTCTCAGGATGAACAGACGGCTGGACATCGCGACGACATAATCCCCTTTTGGGCCTTTCGGCCAGCGGGGGATTTAAAAAAAAAAAAAGCCACTTCATGATGCTTTGTGACGCAACCAAAGTGAAGATGACTGCAAATATTCTAACATACAAACAGCAAGAGCTAACAAGACAAGAAAGCTGTCGAGACGCACTGTTCACGCTGATGAATAGAACAGCTCTTCCCCAGTATATTAGTTATTCTGGATGCTCGCTCACCATCACCACTGATTACAAGGAATTAAACTGATTAAAATACTTAGAGATTAAGCACAGATACTTAACCCTGCTATCATCACTCCTGTTAGAACACTGACTGACAGTATTGTTACAGTACTCAAGACTACTCCATCTGTTTTCACGCCGATCGTTTCTTCTTTTCTTATTTGTTTGCCTGGTAGACGTACGGTACCGTCTTGCGGGAGACACCGTGCTGCGTTCAAGATGAAGTTGCAGCTTCTAATTTCCATTACAACCAGTAAAACACACCAAACGTCCTGCAGGGTGAGGATACAGTACGGTACTGTGCAAAAGTCCTAGTCCCCCTAATTTTTTTTTTCATACAGACTTTACAGATTTCTATTTTATTACTTCGACATTATCGAGTCAGTAAAAAACGGTTTGTATCTGAGCAGCATATTCCATAAGAGCACTTTTCAGATTAAAAAAGAAACCATAATGAAGGCTGCTGGGTTTTGGCGCAAAATGAAGAAGCGAGTGTGACAGTCAAAAGGGGTGTTCACACGGCACATATTTGCATCGATGCTGCACCGATACTGTATGTTTTGTTGCGATATATCTTACACCGGTGTAAATTTTGTGGAGTGTTCACACGTCACAAACCTGCTTACTAGAGAGAAGCGTGTTAGCACCGGTGCAGCCCCACTTGCGTTCACACGGCAGTTTTTGCGACCGTGCTATACGATAGTAATAACGCGGAAATGAAATATGCGCATGCGTGAAAATGTACTTCCTTTTCCCGGTTGTCATGGCATCACCAAGCGCCGGGAAAACGACGTGGATGAAGACACCAGTGTTGCCAGATACTGCTGACGTTTTCCAGCCCAAAATATGTTCAAATCCGCCAAAATGCACTTAAAACCGCCCAATCTGGCAACACTGGAAGACACGCAGTTCTGTTGTTGATATTCGCCATTTTGGAAGCACAAAATACCAGGATGCAAATTATGCAATGCCCGTATGTAATCAACTCTCCTCACGCGTAGCGAGTCTACCCCTGTAGCGTTCAGACGTCCCATTTTATATCGGTGCTGCCCCGCAAACTAGCATTTACTCCGGAGTAAATTTCTTAAACCACCTCCCGAGCAGGGTTAGATTTGCACCGGTTTAAGCAGCTTTCAGGGGCAACACCGGTATAACTTTGTACCGTGTGAACGCTCTACCGGGGCAGCCCCGGTGCTACACCGGAGTAAAAGTTGCCGTGTGAACACCCCTTAAGTGTCCAGAAGAACTGCGACTGGTTCTGGAAGATGCTCAGTAAAACCTACAGCTCATTTCCTTATAAAGCTGCACTCATTGGACCTGAGACTTTTTTTTTTAAAGCAAAGGGAATGTCATCTCACACCAAATAACGACTTTGTCTCATTTATTATGGCTTACTGCTTACAGTATTTTTTTTTAAATGTTGAAACGTTTCATTTCATTATTCTTAAGCCAATTTTGGTCTCCAACATTTCTTTCCACGTGCCTGAGACTTTTATACAGGACTGTAAATAAATAAAAAGAAATCAGTAAAAAATCCAGAAATTGAGATTTCCACATTGTTGGTCATAAGACTTACAAGATTACATCATATTACATGATTGTATATGTAGAGTTATAAATATTTGTATAACTATTACTTTTTTTTTATTGTGATTACATAGATAAACGTATCATTCTACATAAAACCCAGGGTTTGTCTTTACAACTACAGCAAAAATGATTTTGTAATCATTTCTTATTCTTAATTTTTTCTGCAAAGAAGCTGAAACGAAACTCAACAATTTTTATCATAAATCAAATTATTTTTTACGCCGTTTTGACTGGCTACAAATCACTGCCTACAAATAACGTCTGCTCATGCGCAGTTACTTCACACTTTTGTCAACATGGCTCGATTTCTTTGTCATCGTTTGACTCATCGTGCGAACTTTAATCAGTATTTTTAAAAAAAAAACTGAATGATAAAACTCGGGTTTCACAAAATATTGTGATTTGTTAGGTGTCTCGCAAGCGATTATTTGCCTCGACAAACATTTCATTGCTTGCTTGCCACTAACATGACATTTTGTTCAACCTCCTCCAATAATTGCTTATTATTCGTACGATATTATACTCCGTTCTTTCTAATAGACAATTCAATGTAATAAAATTTGTTCTCAGTTGCAACAGATGCATTGAAAATCAGGAAGAGATGAATGCTATTGAAGATGAAGCTTTAAGCTGTGTTCACACTTATACTGGTACGAAAGTGGTATAACTGTATCGATACAAAGTGTACCGGTACAGTTTAGTGCATCTGTCCTAGGGCTGTGCCGATAGACGATGCCATCGTCCATCGACGATGGTGGTCATCCATCACGATGGAGAGCCACCATCGTGATACCACGCCCCCTCCTGTCATAAACATGCATATACGGTATCATCTGGGCCTATTTAACCTAAAAAGTTAGTTTTTTGTTAGTTTAGTTAGTTAGTTTTGTTTAATATATAAATATATTATATAACATATATAAATACATAATTATATAAATCATTATAAAGTAATGTCCTATTACCGCTTGTTCACGTAGGCTATGGTGCAGGGACGTGCTAGTGAACATAACGTGGTTACACAAATACAGTATGCTACTAATAATAAATTTTGACTTCATTTTTTAGCCTACACTATACTTTTAATGTAAAATTTGTCATGTTGTTCAAACAAATAGCCACTATTAACAGTCGGGAAATATTGCACCTTATCAAACGGCAGTGAAGCGCAGACTTCGGCAGAAGTCAAATAACTTTAATCTGGTAAATAGGCCTACTTTCAGACTCAGAATGGTCCACTCTAAGCCATAATGTCAAACCAAATGGAAGAATGAAGGTGATTCTGATAAATGTAAAGACAGTTAAAAAAAAAACAATATTAAATCATGATTTTAAAAGCTGGTGCAATAATTCAAACACTAACAAATTGGAAAAATTAGCGCGTTCAAGTGCGCACTAAAGGCCGAAACGCATCTTCAATTGATATGGTGTAAATAAACAATGAGTAATAGCTTAAGTGTAGTTTCTTCTCATAGTTTGAATACTAGTCTTTCATTGTTAGAGCAGATTAATATCTTGCCGTGATCAGTGAGTGCTCGGGGAGGTTCATTTCCACCTGCGCTTTGCGCAGCTCATTTCTCCGAAGCCAGCTGTGCGCAAACGCAGTGTTGACTACTCGGCAAACTCCAAACGCTCGGTCTGTACTGGCCCTCTGTTGCGCAAGCGAGTTGGTTATGGCCAGGTTCAAGGCCAAATATTCCACATCACCTAGCGCTTTTTTTTTCCTTTACGTGCCAAAGCCTCGGATGAGTATCTAATACTTTTAATAATAATAATAATAATAATAATATATTTAATAACATGGTATTAAAATCCCCCCCGCCCACGATATCATCGTCCATCACGATGTTTGCACTGTAAACATCGTCGATGCCAATTAAGGGGACATCGCACAGCCCTAATCTGTCCACACTAGCAAGAAATGTTCTTTCACGGAAGTTGAAATGCGCGTGCGCGAAATGTTTCCGTGGTTACCGAGTAACTTCCTTCCGAGAATATGGCGGATGAAACAACGCGTGTGTGCTTTTTGTCGTCAATGTACAGTCTGTATTTCTGGTGGTCATTTATTCAGTCGAGTCGTATAAAACACGCGAGGCAGTTGAGAAAGAAACAAAGAAAACGAATCTCCGTTCTTCACTAACTGTTCCTGGCATCGCTCGTCTCCCCAAAGCTCCAACAAACACACAACTTCGTTTTTGCTCCATGTAGCTCCACGGTCGTTTTGAGCCATTTTGACGTTTTATTTACAGCTGGAAAGCACGGGCGTATTGTATTGTATGAATAACCCGGAAGACGTAGGAACGGTTCATTGCGCTTGCGCATTATATTTGTATCGATACAGAGCCGCTTCATCTGTCCACACTACAGCGAAGTGCTACAGTACCGATACTGTACCGGTACGAAACCCATACATTTGTGGGTTTCGTACCGATACAGTTATACCGCTACAGTACCGGTATAGTTGCTAGTGTGGACAGGTGTTGCGGTACGAAAGTAGTATCGTATCGGTACAAAATCCCTAGTGTGGACAGGGTAAAGCGAATAGAGCGTCAAATCAAACATCGGACGCTGAACTTGGGGAAAACCTGGTGATAAAAGGACGATGATAATGAACGCTCCAAAATGGATGCTACAGGCAAAATAAGCATCACTGCACCTCACGTCCCATCGCTAGTTAACATTACACTTGTTCTGACGCCAAAAGACGCCTATTGTTCTCGAAGGTCATCAACCTTCATTTTGTGCCTTTTTTTTTTTTTAAGTATCAGTTCAGGCGCCAGCATCAGAAAAAACCCAAACCACAAACGCGTCCTTGTTAAAGGGTGCCATTATTTTTGCCCTGGCTCAACAGCTAGACGTCTTCGTTTTTCGGACTGCTTTCTTTCAAGTCGTTCATATAAAATGAGTAATTTTCATTCTTCGCGTCATGACTTGAAGTAAAGAACGGATTTAAACTCGACAGCGTAACGTTGGAGGAAACGTCACAGTAAATTAAACGACTTGAACCTGACCAATCAGAGTTCATATTAGCGACTCTATATGCAAATACAAACCGCACAAAGAGAGCAAGAACGTCAGATACGAACTTTTTCTGAACTGGATTTTTATGAATAACGCGTTTTTGATATTAAACACTACTATATAAACAATTTACGAATAAATCTGTTAGTAAACAGGCCTACTGTGTATGTGGGTTTTTTTGGGGGGTGGGTGGGACCACATTGTTTCTAGGAAAGCAGAACCATTCGGGACAGGGGAGATGATCTTTACAGTTTCATCATGTTCAAAGATTTCTAATAAAACTCATTTCGTTTTCACCACAGGCTTGTGCTTCGTTAAAACGCTCACCTGATACCACAGAACTGTGATATTACTCCGATATGATGTAGGTGTCAACCTGGGAAAGTTATCATCGGAAGTGTCAGACTGATTTGATTAATCAACTGTGTAGGTCAGGACTGGTGGAAATCACCACGGCGTAGTTTCACATGTTCACTTTAGTCAAACCAAACCAAACCAAGGGCACGGTTTCGGAAGAGAGATGAGGAATAAAATCAGTCAGCAGATGGTTTGGAAATGAGTTTTGATGCCACACAAACTGTCTGGTTCAAAAAGCTCAGGTATGTCTTTAATCAGACTGCGCTGCCATGACGACGTGATCATCTGACTGAGGTGCATTTTGTCCAATTTGTTAGACACCTGAGCAGAGCTCGACATTAACGGTAGTCCGACTGTCTGGGACAACCAAATGTTTGGTCCGGATGAGTCAAAATCACTATTTTTATAGTAATTATTCAAGAGTTACATCAATAAAGTTCCAACAAAACTAGCTCAATCCCCTCATACCCCTTTTCCACCAAATCAGTTCCAGGGCTGGTTCACAACTCGTTCAACTTGCGAGCCAGCTGAGAACCAGTTTACTTTTCCATCGCTCGCGGTGCTAAGCGGAGCCACGTCATTACGTCGCTGTATACGTCATTACGTCGCTGTATACGTCAGTTATGTCGCTGTACACGGAAGTTACGGCGCTACGTTTACATAAACCTTGGCGCGAATATCAAAGCAAAAACAACACGGAAGAAGCAGCAGCGGCAACAACAATAATAATAATAATGGATGACTTTGCGTTTGTACAGCTGCGGCTTCTCGCAGCTTAAAAATGGCGATCTTTCACGGTCTTGTTATTGCTGTTGGTCTTAACAACTCCGCCCCCCGCTGACATAAGCGGTTCTTTCCTCTGGCCCAGCAGAGAGTTGGTGCTAGCCTGGAACCGGTTTTTCTGGCCCCAGAGCCAGTTCTTTGTCAGTGGAAACAGAAAACCCGGTTCCAAACTAAGCACTGGCCCCAAACCAGCCCTGGAACTGCTTTGGTGGAAAAGGGACACCTGTGATCCAGCAGTGTTATTGTTGATGAAATTCCATGGAAGCCGAGCATAGCAGGGGTGTGTGTGAAAAATAGTCACGTTGTAATATCCAATTATAGATTATAAGACTTCATCAAAATGGCAATCAAATACCTCAATAAAATAAATATCTGTGGTGAATCTTCATTTCATTCGGACATTTTATTGTATTTTTCTTTTGTATGGTTCACATTAACATTAACCATCACAAACGTTATAAAATATTTTGCAGTAATTTTACGACAGTGCCGAACTCGCTCACGGTTTGTCATCATTCACAGCACGATTCTGTCGCCCTTGTCATGTCCAACTCGGTTTCTTGTTTCCGGTTTCATTTCTTTAATTTATAGTTCATGTTTGACTGGATTAATCAGGTTCTAATTTTATTTCCTCCAGAAGCTTTGAATTTGGGTGAGTCTAACTAGACACCATAATGGGGCTTTGGATAGTTTTTGTTCATTGCTACAGTTAAAGTTTTATTGAAAAGTTATAAATCATTAAAGCATAAATGATTATCATAACTAGATCTATACTTGCTTTTTAGTAAGCATTGTTAATCACTTTCCTTTTACTGAACTGGTAAATACATAAGAATAAAAAGGTTATGATCAGGATGACTGGATTAAAAAGTTAATGTTGAGCCCTGCTGAGGGGAGAAAATGGCCACAAACTAGTATTTAACTAGAACGGCGGCTACAATTATCGACACCTTTTCAGATTTACCAATAAAAACAAACAAACAAACAGGTGAGTTTCAGTTACAACAGTTATTATTAGTTAATTAATCAACCGGAAGACCCGCCCTCACCCTTTGATCTTGTCATCTGATGACAGCTCTTTACCTGAATTGAACATTTTTTTAAGTACGGTCAGCAATTTGAGGAAAACCCGGACGTTATCGTCACACGGTGGAAAGATCATGGACATGTTTTTACTGATCAAATTCACCGATATTTCATGATCTCCTTGTCGAAACCTACTTTGTTTCTGACTCTTTCATTCGACAGTCGCCATTTTGTATCTAAACACGCGTTTGAGAAGTCGCGTGAGGTGTCGATAATAGTGATCACTTTCACCGGTGTCCACCATTATCGACACCCTGTGGAATTAAGTGACCTTTACTACGGTTATGGATCGATCTTTGTGTAAATATTCAGATTTTTCTATTCCATTCAGAAAAAAAAATTATTTTGCAGTTTGTTGTAAATCTCTACCACATATTACAATATCAGACATTTTATATTTTGGTTGGAGGAATGACATGCGACCTTTGAGCTGGATTTTCATGTGATTACGATGTCAACTGCCTGACATTTATTGGTAAATTACAAAACTAGAAATTAATACAAACAACAAATGATTAACAATGTGATCTACAAAAATACTTCAAAAGTGGAACAAAAAGATTTTCAGACGCAGGTTAAACATTATCAGTTCATTTATTCACATACATTAGAATTACTTCCTCATTTACGTAAACAGCGACATCCATATATTTATATAAAAAAGATATTTTGTACTAAATATAAGTCTGTAAAACAAATCTTAAATAAAAACTATGTTTTGTTAACTTAATACCACATACTGATGAGTTTTTTTTATAAATAATTATCTGGGGTGTCGATAATTGTGGAACGCGTCGGTAATGGTGGACAAAGGCGACGATAACGGTGGACAAAGGCGACGATACTTGTGGAACGGTGTCGATAACGGTGGACAAAGGCGTCGATACTTGTGGAACGGTGTCGATAACGGTGGACAAAGGCGTCGATACTTGTGAAACGGTGTCGATAACGGTGGACAAAGGCGTCGATAATTGTGGACAAAGGCGTCGATAACGGTGGACAAAGGCGTCGATAACGGTGGACAAAGGCGTCGATACTTGTGGAACGGTGTCGATAACGGTGGACAAAGGCGTCGATACTTGTGAAACGGTGTCGATAACGGTGGACAAAGGCGTCGATAATTGTGGACAAAGGCGTCTAACGGTGGACAAAGGCGTCGATAACGGTGGACAAAGGCGTCGATAACGGTGGACAAAGGCGTCGATACTTGTGGAACAGTGTCGATAATTGTGGACAAAGGCGTCGATACTTGTGGAACGGTGTCGATAATTGTGGACAAAGGTGTCGATACTTGTGGAACGGTGTCGATAATTGTGGACAAAGGTGTCGATACTTGTGGAACGGTGTCGATAACTGTGGACAAAGGCGTCGATACTTGTGGAACGGTGTCGATAACGGTGGACAAAGGCGTCGATACTTGTGGAACGGTGTCGATAACGGTGGACAAAGGTGTCGATACTTGTGGAACGGTGTCGATAACGGTGGACAAAGGCGTCGATACTTGTGGAACGGTGTCGATAACGGTGGACAAAGGCGTCGATACTTGTGGAACGGTGTTGATAATGGTGGACAAAGGCATCGATAACGGTGGACAAAGGCATCAATACTTGTGGAACGGTGTCAATAACGGTGGACAAAGGCGTCGATAACGGTGGACAAAGGCGTCGATAATGGTGGACAAAGGCGTCGATACTTGTGGAACGGTGTCGATAATTGTGGACAAAGGCGTCGATACTTGTGGAACGGTGTCGATAATTGTGGACAAAGGCGTCGATACTTGTGGAACGGTGTCGATAATTGTGGACAAAGGCGTCGATACTTGTGGAACAGTGTCAATAACGGTGGACAAAGGCGTCGATACTTGTGGAACGGTGTCGATAACGGTGGACAAAGGCATCGATAACGGTGGACAAAGACGTTGATACTTGTGGACCGGTGTCGATAACGGTGGACAAAGGCGTCGATAATGGTGGACAAAGGCGTCGATAATGGTGGACAAAGGCGTCGATAATGGTGGACAAAGGCATCGATAATGGTGGACCGGTGTCGATAACGGTGGACAAAGGCGTCGATAACGGTGGACAAAGGCGTCGATACTTGTGGACCGGTGTCGATAACTGTGGACAAAGGCGTCGATAACTGTGGACAAAGGCGTCGATAACTGTGGACCGGTGTCAATAACTGTGGACAAAGGCGTTGATATTTGTGGACCGGTGTCGATAACTGTGGACAAAGGCGTCGATACTTGTGGACCGGTGTCGATAACTGTGGACAAAGGCGTCGATATTTGTGGACCGGCGTCGATAACTGTGGACAAAGGCGTCGATACTTGTGGACCAGTGTCGATAACTGTGGACAAAGGCGTCGATATTTGTGGACCGGCGTCGATAACTGTGGACAAAGGCGTCGATACTTGTGGACCAGTGTCGATAACGGTGGACAAAGGCGTCGATCCTTGTGGACCGGTGTCACATGATCTGATACACTAAGTAATCGGGAATTTTTTCCCAGCGGTAGTTTGAGTAATAATTCATACACAATTTATGTATTGAAAGTCTTTTCTACTTTTGCAACAGCCAAAAAATTGTTAAGGTGTCGATAATTGTAGCCGCTGCTCTAGTATTTAACTAGTACTTTATTTTTAATAGATAGAGGTTAGTGTGGTAAAAAAAAAGTACAGGAAAGCTTTATAGGTAGATAAATAAACAAACAAACAAACAAATCACTTTTATGGAGTGTCTAAAGTGAGAGAAGTGAAAATGAAGCGAGTTGTGTTGCTGTGAATTATTAACTAACTAGTCAGGACTTGTTTATATTGGGTAGTTTACCTCACAAACAACTTGGACAAAGTTTTAACCACAACAATAACAACAAAAACATATTCCCAACTAAATATCTCTCGCTAACATCATTTCTATGTCGCATACACAACATAACTCAGGTTTAAAAGCTGCTTAATAGTCAAATTATAATTTTAGCCAGTTCCTTTATTGTGGCTCATAAAGCTAACAACTAGCTAGTTAGCTACCTAGCTAAACAAACAAACAAACAAAAACAAACAACTTTATGATAAACTCCTGTAGCTCGCCTGTTTGAGTTCACATGACCTTCCTTCTTCCTTGCTTGACTCTTATTTAATAAATATTTATTTATATTAGTTGTTTTTTTTCGGATGAGGGAAGAAAAAAAAAGTCTTCGAAAGTAGTGAAAGCAATCCTAAACTAGGCAACAGAAAGAAGAGCCGCGGCAGAGGAGCGAGCGAGGGAGCGAGGGAGCAGGCGCTTAGCCGCTTCGCTAACAGGCTAACAGGCTGGAGAGTTAGCATTAGCATGCTAGCTCGGGGAGGCAGGGAAGGTTGCTCGGTAGGTCGATAGACAGCGATAGCACGCGTGCTAACAGCTAAACAGCGAAGTAGTGAGAGCTAGCCTGTCTTTCTCAAGCAGCACACTGAGTGACAGACAAACAGACAGACAGACAGATACTCCAGTAGCACAACAAATTAAATAAATAAATAAAGAGTGAAGATTAGAGTGAGAGAGAGAGAGAGAAAGAGAGAGAGAACTCACCCCGGTCATAATAAACTCCTATCCAGACTGGAACACTTGTGTACATTCCATAGATGAAGGAAGGAGAGAAATAATGATACAAAGAAAATAATAATAATAATAATAATGATAGTGATAGTGATGGTGGTGGTAAAAATCCCCGGAGGAACACGAGGCGCGGCGGCGGCGGGTCTCCGGGACACATCCAGCAGCGGCGGCGGCGCTCAGAGACACGGAGGAAGGCCGGAGAGTCGCTGGACCGCAGCCATCTCTCTCTCTCCCTCTCTCTCTCTCTCTCCAGGATCACCGCTCGCACGGAACGGAAAACGGCGCCGCGCGCGACCTCACAGCGGAATCACAGCGTTCCCTTTCATCCTCCCAGCGAATAAATCCCACAGCGGAGACCCGTTCCTCTCTCACTGCACTCATTCACATCCTCTCTCCGTCTGTTTCACAACCCGACTCGCTCCCTCTCTCTCTCTCTCTGTGTGTGTGTAGATGATTCTCTCTCTCTGTGTGTGTGTGTGTAGATGATCTCTCTCTCTCTCTGTGTGTGTGTGTGTAGATGATCTCTCTCTCTCTCTCTGTGTGTGTAGATGATCTCTCTCTCTGTGTCTATAAGGTGTGTGTAGATGATCTTTCTCTCTGTGTAGATGATCTCTCTCTCTCTCTCTCTGTGTAGATGATCTCTCTCTGTGTCTATAAGGTGTGTGTAGATGATCTTTCTCTCTGTGTAGATGATCTCTCTCTCTCTCTGTGTAGATGATCTCTCTCTCTCTCTCTCTCTGTGTGTAGATGATCTCTCTCTGTGTCTATAAGGTGTGTGTGTAGATGATCTTTCTCTCTGTGTAGATGATCTCTCTCTCTGTGTCTATAAGGTGTGTGTGTAGATGATCTTTCTCTCTGTGTAGATGATCTCTCTCTCTGTGTCTATAAGGTGTGTGTGTAGATGATCTCTCTCTCTCTCTCTGTAGATGATCTCTGTGTGTGTGTGTGTGTGTGTGTGTGTGTGTATGTAGATGATCTGTGTGTGTGTGTGTGTGTGTGTGTGTAGATGATTTCTGTGTGTGTGTGTGTGTGTATGTAGATCTCTGTGTGTGTGTGTGTGTGTGTGTGTGTGTGTGTGTAGATGATTTCTCTGTGTGTGTAGATCTCTCTCTCTCTGTGTAGATGATTTCTGTGTGTGTGTAGATCTCTCTCTCTCTGTGTAGATGATTTCTCTCTTTCTGTGTAGATGATTTTGTGTGTGTGTGTGTGTGTGTATAGATGATCTCTCTCTCTCTCTGTGTAGATGATCTGTGTGTGTGTGTGTGTGTGTAGATGATCTCTCTCTCTCTCTCTTTCTGTGTAGATGATGTGTGTGTGTGTGTGTGTGTGTGTGTAGATGATCTCTCTCTCTCTCTCTCTTTCTGTGTAGATGATGATGTGTGTGTGTGTGTGTGTGTGTGTGTGTGTGTGTGTGTGTGTGTGTGTGTAGATGATCTCTCTCTCTTTCTGTGTAGATGATCTGTGTGTGTGTGTGTGTGTGTGTGTGTGTGTATAGATGATCTCTCTGTGTAGATGATTGTGTGTGTGTGTGTGTGTGTAGATGATCTCTGTGTGTGTGTGTGTGTGTGTGTGTGTGTAGATGATCTCTGTGTGTGTGTGTGTGTGTGTGTGTGTAGATGATCTCTCTCTCTAAAGTGAACGATGGGAGCGCGCGCTCAGTCCCCGGTCTGTGTCCGCGCGCTCCTCTCCTTCCCGTCTCGAGCGCTCAACGATACAATGTAACCAAAACGGCAGCGCGAGCGCCACTGAAATCCAGGAGAAGATTGCGGACCGGAGTGAGTGAGGTAAGAACCGGAAACTGGATCACACCGACAGGAAGGGGAGAAGGAGGAGGAGAAGGAGAAAGGGGGGAAAGAGGAGAAAGGGGAGAGAAGGGGGAGGGGAGGAAGATGAGGGGGAGGGGAGGAAGATGAGGGGGAGGAAGATGAGGAGGGGGGGAAGAAGGACAAAGGGGAGGAGAAGAAAGGAGGAGGAGGAGAAAGGGGGAAGGGGAGGAGAGGAAGATGAAGGGGAGAGAAGGAGGAGAAGAAGGGAGGAGAAGGAGAAGAAGGGGAAGGGGAGGAGAAGAAGGGGAGGACAGGGAGGAGAAGATGAGGGGGAGGGGAAGAAGGACAAAAGGGAGGAGAAGAAAGGAGGAGGAGGAGAAAGGGGGAAGGGGAGGAGAGGAAGATGAAGGGGAGAGAAGGAGGAGGAGAAAGGAGAAGAAGGGAGGAGAAGGAGAAGAAGGGGAGGACAGGGAGGAGAAGAAGGGGAGGACAGGGAGGAGGAGAAGAAGGGGGAGGAGGAGGAGAAGAAGGGGAAGGGGGAAAGGAGAAGTGGAAGGGAAGGAAGGGGGAGGAGGGGAAGATGAAGTGGAAGGAAGGAAGGAAGGAAGGAAGGAAGGAAGGGGGAGAAGGAGAAAGGGGAGAAAAAGGAGAAGGGGAGGAGGAAAATAAGGAGAAAGGGGAAAGGACAAGGGGAAGAGAAGAAGGATGAGAAAGGGGAGAAAAGGATGAGGAAGAAAAGGAGAAAGGAAGGAGGAGGGGGAGGAGAAGAAAGGGGAGAAAAAGGAGAAGGGGAGGAGAAGGGGATGAGGAGAATAAGGAGAAAGGGGAAAGAGAAGGGGAGGAGAAGGATGAGAAAGGGGAGAAAAAGGAGGAGAAAGAAAAGGAGAAAGGGAGGAGAAGGAGCAAGAGGAGAAAAAGGAGGAGAAAAAGAAGGATGAGGAGGAGAATAAGGAGAAAGGGGAGGGAGGAGATGGAGAAGGAGGAGAAGAATAAGGAGAAAGGGGGAAAGGAGAAGAAAGGGGAGAAAAAGGAGGAGGAAAAGAAGGATGAGGAGAAAAAGGAGAAGGGGAGGAGAAGGGGATGAGGAGAATAAGGAGAAAGGGGGAAAGGAGAAGGATGAAAAAGGGGAGAAAAAGGAGGAGGAAGAAAATGAGAGGGAGGAGAAGAAGAAGAAAGGGGAGGAAAAGGAGGAGGAGAATAAGGAGAAAGGGGGAGGGAGGAGATGGAGAAGGAGAAGAGGAAAGGGGGAAAGGAGAAGGGGAAAGGAGAAGAATAAGGAGAAAGGGGAAAGGAGAAGAATAAGGAGAAAGGGGAAAGGAGGAGGAAAAGAAGGATGAGGAGAAAAAGGAGAAGGGAAGGAAGGGGGAGGAGGGGAAGAAGAAGAAAGGGGAGAAAAGGAGAAGGGGAGGAGAAGAAGGGGATGAGGAGAAGGAGAAAGGGGGAAAGGAGAAGGGGAGGAGAAGAAGGATGAGAAAGGGGAGAAAAAGGAGGAGGAAGAAAAGGAGAAAGGGAGGAGAAGAAGAAAGGGGAGGAAAAGGAGGAGGAGAATAAGGAGAAAGGGGGAGGGAAGAGATGGAGGAGGAGGGGGAGGAGAATAAGGGGAAAGGGGGGAAGGAGAAGGGGAAAGGAGAAGGGGAGGAGAAGAATAAGGAGAAAGGGGGAAAGGAGAAGGGGAGGAGAAGGATGAGAAAGGGGAGAAAAAGGAGGAAGAAAAGGAGAAAGGGAGGAGAAGAAGAAAGAGGAGAAAAAGAAGGATGAGGAGAAAAAGGAGAAGGGAAGGAAGGGGGAGGAGGGGGAGAAGGGAAGGAAGGGGGAGGAGGGGAAGAAGAAGAAAGGGAAGAACAGGAGAAGGGAGAGAAAAAGGAGGAGGAAAAGGAGAAAGGGTAGAAAGGGAGGAGAAGAAGAAAGGGGAGAAAAGGAGAAGGAGGAGGAAAAGAAGGATGATGAGGAGAATAAGGGAAAGGAGAAGGGGAGGAAGGGGGAGGAACAAGGAGAAGGAGAAAGGGGAGAAAAGGGAGAAGGAGGAGGAGAAAAAGGATGAGAAGGGGAAAAGAAGGAGGAGATGGAGGAGGAAAAGAAGGGGAGGAGAAAAAGGAGAAGAGGAGGAGGAGAATAAGGGGAAAGGGGGAAGGGGAGGAAGGGGAAAGGGGGGAGGAAGGGGAAAAGGGGAAAGGGGGGAGGAAGGGGAAAGGGGGAAGGGGGGGAGGGGGGGAGGAGGGGGGATGAGGAGGAGAATAAGGAGAAAGGGGAGGGGAAGGGGAGGAAGGGGGATGGGAAGGGGAGGAAGGGGGATGGGGAGGGGAGGGGAGGGGAAGGGGAGGAAGGGGGATGAGGAGGAGAATAAGGAGAAAGGGGAGGGGAAGGAAGGAGGAGGAAGGAAGGGAAGAAGAAGGGGAGAAAAGGAGAAGGAGGAGGGAAAGGGGGGATGAGGAGGAGAATAAGGAGAAAGGGGAGAAAAAGGAGAAGGGGAGGGGAAGGGAGGAGGAAGGAAGGGAAGAAGAAGGGGAGAAAAGGAGAAGGAGGAGAAAAAGGATGAGGAGAAAGGGGGAAAAGGAGAAGGAGAGGAAGGAGAAAGGGGAGAAGAAGAAGGAGGAGGAGAAGGAGAAAGGGGGAGGGGAAGAAGAAAGAGAAAGGGGAGAAAAAGAGAAGGAAAAGAAGGATGAGGAGGAGGAGGAGAATAAGGAGAAAGGGGAGAAAAGGAGAAGGGGAGCAGGAGAAGAAGGAGGAGGAGAAGAAGGAGGAGGAGGAAGAGAATTAGGAGAAAGGGGAGAAAAAGGAAAAGAAGGAGAAAAAGGAGAATGGGGAGGAGGAGAAGAAGAAAGAGGAGAATAAGGAGAAAAGGGAGAAAAAGGAGAAGGAGGAGAAGCCTTTATTTGTCACATATACACTCAAGCACAGTGAAAATCCTCCTCTAAAGCAATGAGCACACACACATGCCCAGAGCAGTGGGCAGCGATGCTACAGCTTCCGGGGAGCAGCTGGGGGTTCGGTGTCATAGGGCCTCTGCATGCTCTTGCGACAAGGCTTTCGCAGATAGCTTTTCGCAGACGGTTGTAATTTATCATTGAGCGGGGAGTAATAGGCGTGCGCGATGTTATTCACCGCCACAACGCAAGGGGGCGCGAAGTCGCTAGGAGTAGTTGGTGGGTGTGGTTAGTGGAGTGTTTATCCTCCGGTTACTTATAATGACTAGAACTGGAGTCGTATAGATGTACGTACTTCCTCACTTCCTCGATCAACCGCTCTTCGTGCTGCTCCATCTTCGCTCGTGTTTTTAAAAATGGCGGTCGTGAAAACAAACCAAACCGGGAAAGTAGGGAAGCGGAAGTGCGTGTACAGCGACTGTAGAGTGGACCAATCAGAGGCCTCTTGTCTGCGACGCTGTCTGCGAGGCTTCTGCAGTGGTCACAATTTTTGGGAGGTGCGCGCAGAGTGTCTGCAAAGGGGGGGGGCTACGCAGACGCCATCTGCGATGCCATCTGCGAGGACTGCGTTGTCAGCATAAATTGGCCTTTACTCAGGAGCACTTCAGCCATGATACAGAGGGAGGAGAAAGTGCTGTTCATTCACTCAACTCCCCTCACATTTTTCCTGCAGGTCCCAGGAATTGAACACGCAACCCTTTGGGCCCAAGGCTGCTTCTTGAACCTTCAGGTCATGGCTGCCCCCTCAGATATTAAACTGATAAGAAGCTCCTGGTTTCCACCCACACCCACACCACGGCGCTTTGATGATGACGATACTCCAAGAGACTTGCAGCTGTAATTGCAGCAAAAGGTGGCTCTACAAAGTATTGACTTTGGGGGGTGAATACCTATGCACACTCCAGATTTCTGTTTTTTCATCTTAATTATTGTTTGTCTCACAATAAAACAACGTGCACCTTTAAAGCAGTCGGCATGTTGTCAATCAAACGGTGCTAATCCTCCAAAAATCCATTTTAATTCCAGCTTGTAATGCAACAAAACAGGACAAACACCAAGGGGGTGAATACTTTTGCAAGACACAGTAAATTATATGGACCTGGACACGAGTGTTTGACTGGGAAATACGCCACTCATATTTTTCATACGAGTTCCATCCGGGATTCGGAGAACCAACACCGTGACATAAATTTCTGTCACTCGTGAGGAAATCGATGAATTGTTTTTGATAAATTTGGGGACTTTTTGTTTGTGAATGTGTCGATATAATAAAAAGAAAAATCACACGTTGGCTTGAGGATATGAAGTTTATCTTCGTGTTGAAAAACTCGCATTTTTCATACGAAATCCATCGCGGATCTGAGTGACATATTTAAATAATATTGGCTGGTGTTGAGTGATATATCGGATATATTCCATTCAGCTAGCATGATACTGAACGAGTCGAAGACGAGTAGCTGAATGGAATATATCTGATAGACCACGAAAAAAAGCCAGCCAATATCTCTCATCTCATTATCTCTAGCCGCTTTATCCTTCTACAGGGTCGCAGGCGAGCTGGAGCCTATCCCAGCTGACTACGGGCGAAAGGCGGGGTACACCCTGGACAAGTCGCCAGGTCATCACAGGGCTGACACATAGACACAGACAACCATTCACACTCACATTCACACCTACGCTCAATTTAGAGTCACCAGTTAACCTAACCTGCATGTCTTTGGACTGTGGGGGAAACCGGAGCACCCGGAGGAAACCCACGCGGACACGGGGAGAACATGCAAACTCCACACAGAAAGGCTCTCGCCGACCCCGGGGCTCGAACCCAGGACCTTCTTGCTGTGAGGCGACAGCGCTAACCACTACACCATCGTGCCGCCCGCCAGCCAATATTATTATTATTATTATTATTATACATTCCTTTTGGGTGTTTAATGCGTCATTCTCTTTCAAAATTCTCTCAAAATCTTCCGTACTTAACGCAGCAAACCTGGCGACCATGTTTAGTCACTCACTAGTGCGGAAGTTTTACGTCTCTGATGTCGTCTTGACAACCGTGCAATATCGTAAACCATATTCAACGCTTATTCTCCATTGGGTACAGTGACGTAATACACATGGGATCAGCGGTACGCTGACAATATTGCATGCTATCAAAGCAAATGAATGAAACCTGTGAGAAGGGAATAGAACACGTTTTTATTCCATCGAAAAAGTGTCCTGTATGTATAATGATTCCGGATATTTCACTCCACTGACGTCACTCCCAGTTTCTTCCTGCTGACTAGACATTTTCGCGTGTTGTCAAAATGGTGAACCGGTTCAAAATTACAATTCTTTTGATTAACTTGTGCATTTTTGTGTGTGTGTCCATATAATATTATATAAAGAACATTACACAGTGGCACGAAGATATGAAGTTTATCTTCTCGTATTGAAAATATTTCACTCGTTCACTTTGCTCACTCGTGAAATATACATCCACCACTCGAAGATGAACTTCATATCTTTGCACCACCGTGTAACATCCTCTGTCTTTCATGATGCTCACCATGGTGATGGTCTGATCAGGGAATCCTATGATTGCCATGAATTCTTGATATGTCTTGGTCGTGGGTTGAGTCAGAGAAAACTTTTTTTGAGTTATTTTATAATAATTATAATAATAATAATAACTAAAGTAGAAGTAAAAGTAGGGTGGCACGGTGGTGTAGTGGTTAGCGCTGTCGCCTCACAGCAAGAAGGTCCTGGGTTCGAGCCCCGGGGCCGGCGAGGGCCTTTCTGTGTGGAGTTTGCATGTTCTCCCCGTGTCCGCGTGGGTTTCCTCCGGGTGCTCCGGTTTCCCCCACAGTCCAAAGACATGCAGGTTAGGTTAACTGGTGACTCTAAATTGACCGTAGGTGTGAATGTGAGTGTGAATGGTTGTCTGTGTCTATGTGTCAGCCCTGTGATGACCTGACGACTTGTCCAGGGTGTACCCCGCCTTTCGCCCGTAGTCAGCTGGGATAGGCTCCAGCTTGCCTGCGACCCTGTAGAAGGATAAAGCGGCTAGAGATGAGATGAGATGAGAAGTAAAAGTATTGATCAAAATAATGAGTGGCGTATGAGTAAAAAATAATTTCATAACATTCTCAAGCAACTCATATCGTGAGTAACTTCATATTGTTGATTACATCTCTAGTGTCTTACATTCAAATGTCTCAGAATATCAGTTTCACCAAATTAAAAATTTAAAGTGCTTGTCTCGTAAACACAACATACAGTCTGCTCCTTCAAGGACTAAACCATGTTCCTAATAAAAAAATAACAATAATAAATTATATATTTACCAAATGACATCAATTAAAGCACGTTTGCCTTAAATCTTCCAAACTAGCTTAATAGTAATAACACGTCTCCGTTTTTTTCTGACTGTAGAGCTGCAGAGCCACGGTTTCACACCCCCGCAGTTTTACAGCAGCACTTTCAGGCCAGTGGCATTCAGAACATGCACTGATACTATCTCTGGTTTATCTTAGCAACTGTTAGGCTAATCGACATTTCAGTCGTTTTAAGTTTAGCGTTTGGGTTAAGGTTATGGTTAGAGTTAGGGTGAGGATATCCCTTCCTGAATGGTAATATGCATGGTGACACATACGACCAGCACAAACAGTCGCTATCAACATGGCACGATCGCGTGAATTAGCACGTTCACATGATATCTGACTGCAACTGTTGTTGTAAAACTGCATCTCTGCAGCCAGACTTTTCTCAATGGGTTCGGGAATTTGATCCCACACACTTGCACGCTGATGTCGACGTTGTAAAAATCATTTGCCACTTTAACAGGAACTTGGTCTTGAGTCTAAGATTCCTGTTCTTGGCTGCAGGAGTGGAATCCAATGTGTTCTTCTGCTGTTGCATGCTGAGATGCTTTTCTGCTCAAACGGTTGTAAAGAGTCGCTATGAGTTACTATATCCTTCCTGGCAGCTCGAACCAATCAGGCCATTTTCCTCTGACCTCTCTTATCAACAAGGTGTTTGTTTCCACCCACAGAACTGTCACTAACTCGATGTTTGTTTTTTGTTTTTCACACCATTCTGTGTAAACTCTAGAGACTGTTGTTAGTGTGTGAAAACCCCAGGAGAGCAGCAGTTTCTGAAATACTCAAACCAGTCCATCTGGCTCAAACCAACACCCATGCCACAGTGAAAGAAAGTCACACTTTGAGATCACAATTTTTCCCCGTTCTGTTGTTTGAACATTGTGAACATTAATTGAAGCTCTTGGTTTGTATCTGTATGATTTGATGCATCGTGTTGCTGTCAAGGGATCGGCTGATTAGAGAACTGCATCAAACGGACAAAAATGGAAAACTAAGACATGTGTTGCAGTCAAGACCACCTAAACCGAGACCAAGTCATGACCAAGACCGGAGTGTATCGAGACCGAGTCAAGACCAGAATTTTGAGGGGTTGAGATCAAGTCAAGACCAAGGCAGGGCTAGACTGAGTCAAGACCAGAACTTTGAGGGGTTGAGATCAAGTCAAGACCAAGGCAGGGCGAGACCGAGTCAAGACCAGAACTTTGAGGGGTTGAGATCAAGTCAAGACCAAGGCAGGGCGAGACCGAGTCAAGACCAGAACTTTGAGGGGTTGAGATCAAGTCAAGACCAAGGCAGGGCGAGACCGAGTCAAGACCAGAATTTTGAGGGGTTGAGATCAAGTCAAGACCAAGACCAAGGCAGGGCGAGACAGAGTCAAGACAAGAACTTTGAGGGGTTGAGATCAAGTCAAGACCAAGGCAGGGCGAGACCGAGTCAAGACCAGAACTTTGAGGGGTTGAGATCAAGTCAAGACCAAGGCAGGGTGAGACCGAGTCAAGACCAGAACTTTGAGGGGTTGAGATCAAGTCGATTTATACAATGCTGTGCAAAAATCTTAGTCTCCTTATTTTTTTCATCCAAACTTTGTTATAGAGTTCCATTTTATGACTTCAACATTATCGAGTCAGTACAAAAACATTTCAGAGTTCCAAACATTCGTAATTTTCCAGCACAAAATTAAATGTTACAGAAAAAAAAAGTTTGTATCTGAGCAGCGTATTACATAAAAGAGAGCACTTTTCAGATTAAAAAAAGAAAACATAATGAAGGCTTCTGTGTTTTGGTGCAAAAATAAGAAGCGAGTGTAACGAAGTGTCCAGAAGAACTGGGGCTGGTTCTGTAAGATGCTCAGTAAAACCTACAGCTCATTTCCTTATCAAACTGCACTCACTGGACCTCAGACTACCATCTTATTTTTTAAAACAAAGCGTCGTCTCACACCAAAGACTGACATTGTTAGATTGATTTTTGCTCTCCAGCATTTCTTTACATGTGCCTAAGGCTTTTGCACAGGGCTGTACCTTGGACTGCTGTCTTGCACAAGGATATGCCCACGTTTTATTTCTTTTATAGATGATTGAGTTTGCACCAAACATCCAGGACTGCAAGTTTGCACCCGTGTGGGGTTTACATTCTTCAAGAAGCTGAACATAATATTGTTTTTTTTTCCTAGAAGTTTCTTTGACCTCTTTTACATTCCTCTTGCTGTCATCCTGCTGAAAAGTCACTCTTGTAAAACAAGTTACACAGCTCGAGTGTATAAAAAAAAAACAACAGCAGTGTAGATACAGGATATGTATTCTGTCACGGCACTGAAAAGTCAGAGTCATTCCATTAATTTTTAGCGTAAATGTGTCAACAGAAATGTTCTGTGATGCTAAATCTGAGAGCTTCAGCACAACCTTCTCACGATCACGAGCAGAGCGAAGGGGGCAGGGTGCTCGCAGGAATACAATAACACAGGGACTTTACACCGACGGAGTTTATTCGGTGTTAGAACACAGCGCTGGTTGGGGAAGTCTCAGATCTGAGTGAAGCTTCAGCTGCAAATCACAGCTTTATCTTCATGCACTTGTTCGAATGTGTTTTCACTTCTATAGTAACAACCTGCTACTCACAGGGATTTATGGTGGATACAGTGAGGTTTTCTGTAGGGAGATGATTATTTAGCATTTCTGGAAGGAGTCTCAGGACAAGCGTTCTTATTTCTTGGTAAAATAAGAAGTTGAGAGAGAGAAGGAGAGTGAGAGAAGGAGAGAGAGGAGAGTGAGAGAAGGAGAGAGAGAGACAAGGAGAGTGAGAGAAGGAGAGAGAGAGACAAGCAGACTGAGAGACAGACAAGGAGAGTGAGACAAGGAGAGAGCAAGAAGGAGAAAGAGAAGGGAAAAGAGAGAGAAGGAGAGTGGGAGAGGAGAGAGAGAGCAAAGGAGAGTGAGAGAGAAGGAGAGAGAAAGAGAAGGAGAGTGAGAGAGGGGAGAGGAGGAGAGTGAGAGAGGAGAGAGACAAGGAGTGTGTGAGAGAGAGAGAGACAAGGAGAGAGAGGAGAGAAGGAGAATGAGAGCGAGACAAGGAGAGAGAGACAAGGAGTGTGTGAGAGAGAGGAGGAGAGAGAGAGACAAGCAGAGTGAGAGACAGACAAGGAGAGTGCGAGAAGGAGAAAGAGAAGGGGAGAGAGAAGGAGAGTGAGAGAGAGAAGGAAAGAGAGACAAGGAGAGTGAGAGAAGGAGAGAGAAAGAAGGAAAAAGAGAGAGAGACAAGGAGAGTGAGAGACAGACAAGGAGAGTGAGACAAGGAGAATGCGAGAAGGAGAGAGAAAGAGAAGGGGAAAGAGAGAGGAGGAGAGTGAGAGAGAGAAGGAAAGAGAGACAAAGAGAGTGAGAGAAGGTGAGAGAAAGAGAAGGAAAGAGAGAGAGACAGAGAGTGAGAGAGAGACAAAGAGAGAGAGAGAAGGAGAGAGAAAGAGAAGGAAAAAGAGAGGAGAGAGAGAGACAGAGAGAGACAAGGAGATTGAGAGAGGAGAGAGAAAGATAAGGAAAAAGAGAGTGAGGAGAGAGAAAGAGAAGGAAAAAGAGAGAGAGAAGGAGAGAGAGACAGACAAGGAGATTGAGAGAGGAGAGAGAAAGAGAAGGAAAAAGAGAGGAGAGAGAGACAGAGAGAGAGACAAGGAGAGTGAGAGAGGAGAGAGAAAGAAAAGGAAAAAGAGAGAGGAGGAGAGAGAAAGAGAAGGAAAAGAGAGTGAGAGAGAAGGAGAGTGAGAGAGAAGGAGAGAGAAAGAAGGAAAAAAGAGAGACAAAGAGAGAGAGACAAGGAGAGTGAGAGAGGAGAGAGAAAGAGAAGGAAAAAGAGAGTGAGAGAGAAGGAGAGTGAGAGAGAAGGAGAGAGAAAGAGAAGGAAAAAAGAGAGAGAGAAGGAGAGTGAGAGAAGGAGAGAGAAGGAGAGACAAAGAGAGAGAGACAAGGAGAGTGAGAGAGGAGAGAGAAAGAGAAGGAAAAAGAGAGAGAGAAGAAGAGTGAGAGAGAAGGAGAGAGACAAGGAGAGTGAGAGAAGGAGAGAGACAAGGAGAGTGAGAGAAGGAGAGAGAGAATGCCTGCAGTGGTATAAGAGGAATAAAACACTGACGACATGCTGTTATTGAACAGTTATCCGCCTCAGGCTCAGTGAATCTCGGTGAATAATAAGAGAGATGAAGTCGAGGTGTTTATTCCCCGATGTTGACTGAGCCGGAGGCGGATCATTGCTTCTGTATAAACACAGGTGATTACTGAAAAAAATCATTTATGTCATTCTTCAAAAGTGCCATGCAAATGTAATAACTTTGCGGCGCAGACTCGCGTCACTTATCTACGCCGAGTCACATAAAATACTTTGCTTTGAAATCGATAAAATAAATCACAATCCCACCTTACCGTCAAATAGTTTTAGACCAAACTTTGTAGAATCTTTAGTGCTTTTAGGAACAGCGTTTTCTTTCATCATTTCTAATTCTTCCTCACTTACGGTGATGAAGTGATTGGTCGCCATTTTGCTGAATCACTCGAGGTGATTATCGAGAAACAGTCCAAATTTCTCAACCAATCAGCACGCGCGATTTTCTATAATCACCTCACTAAAGAAAAATATAATCAGACTACAGTTGTTGATTATTTACCTCACACCCCCGTTGTTATTGTTTCTTTAATCAGCCTCAAATCCGCCGAGCTGCATTTTATCCCGTTCTTCTCGTGTGCATTTTTGTTCTCAGCACACACTGGGCTGAAAAAGCTTTGGCCTCTGAACTGAGTTACGACTTATTTTCCTCTCCATTTTTGATCAACAGCTTGATTTCATAAGAGCTTGCAAAACTATAAACAGGCCAAAAGGTTGACAAAATCTAAAAGCTGAAGTCCCGAGAACTCAAGTGAACCAATTTATTCTGCTTATTTATTTGCAGGCCCAGTTTAAATGAAGTGACTTCCTAAAAATATCACCCTCCGCTCGCTCTATTAGGAGCCAACAGCCTTCATCAGTCACTGAACACAAACGAAACTCCGAAGCAGTTTTCGAGTTCAAGAGCACGACAATTAATAAGAGGAAGAGGTGAAGCAAAAGTGCTTACAACTGCGTTCCTCAACGCAAAGCTCGAGCTCTGACTTTTGTACAATAAATGTCCACTACATTTATCTCAGGAAGGAATATGGAAAGTGCAGAGCGAGTTATCTGAAGAGATTTTTTTAATAAATATATAGAAGATCTTGTGCTGAAATGCAGTTTTAGTGGCGTAAATTGGAACTGAAATCAAGAGAGTGACATTTATTGGTTGTAAAGTTGCTTGAGGGCTCCATCAGCTGGAAAAATATGATTTACGTTCTCCTGCTCACGGGCATGCCGCCACCTTATTCTTCTAACTTCTATCTTCTTCTTACATTCTTCTTCTCACTTCTTTCTTCTTCTTCTCATCTCACTTCTCGCTTTTCTTCTTCTGTGTCTGTCTTTCTTCTTCTTCTGACTTCTTTCTTCATCTCATGTCTCACTTCTTTCGGCTGTTCCCATTAGGGGTCGTCACAGCGGATGACGTTCCTCCATCTCCTCCTGTCCTCTGTATCTTTTTCTGTCGCACCAACCGTCCTCATGTCCTCCTTCACCACTTCCATAAATCTCATCTTTGGTCTTCCTCTCTTCCTTCTACCTGGTAACTCCATCTCCAGCATTCCTTTCCCAATGTATCCTGGATCTCTCCTCTGTAAGTGTCCAAACCATCTCAATCTCACCTCTCTCACTTTGCCTCCAAGCCATCCTACATTCTTCTTCTTTCTTCTCACTTTCTTCTTCTTTTGGCTGTTCCCGTTAGGGGTTGCCACGGCGGATAACATTCCTCTATATCTCCTCCTGTCCTCTGTATCTTTTTCTGTCGCACCAACCGTCCTCATGTCCTCCTTCACCACTTCCATAAATCTCATCTTTGGTCTTCCTCTTTTCCTTCTACCTGGTAACTCCATCTCCAGCATTCCTTTCCCAGTGTATCCTGGATCTCTCCTCTGTACGTGTCCAAACCATCTCAATCTCACCTCTCTCACTTTGCCTCCAAGCCATCCTACATTCTTCTTCTTTCTTCTCACTTTCTTCTTCTTTTGGCTGTTCCCGTTAGGGGTTGCCACGGCGGATAACATTCCTCTATATCTCCTCCTGTCCTCTGTATCTTTTTCTGTCGCACCAACCGTCCTCATGTCCTCCTTCACCACTTCCATAAATCTCATCTTTGGTCTTCCTCTTTTCCTTCTACCTGGTAACTCCATCTCCAGCATTCCTTTCCCAGTGTATCCTGGATCTCTCCTCTGTACGTGTCCAAACCATCTCAATCTCACCTCTCTCACTTTGCCTCCAAGCCATCCTACATTCTTTCTTCTTCTTTCTTCTCCTCCTCACTTTCTTCTTCTTTTGGCTGTTCCCGTTAGGGGTTGCCACGGCGGATAACGTTCCTCTATATCTCCTCCTGTCCTCTGTATCTTTTTCTGTCGCACCAACCGTCCTCATGTCCTCCTTCACCACTTCCATAAATCTCATCTTTGGTCTTCCTCTTTTCCTTCTACCTGGTAACTCCATCTCCAGCATTCCTTTCCCAATGTATTCTGGATCTCTCCTCTGTAAGTGTCCAAACCATCTCAATCTCACCTCTCTCACTTTGCCTCCAAGCCATCCTACATTCTTCTTTCTTCTCACTTTCTTCTCCTCCTCACTTTCTTCTCCTCCTCACTTTCTTCTTCTTTCGACTGTTCCCGTTAGGGGTTGCCACGGCGGATAACGTTCCTCTATATCTCCTCCTGTCCTCTGTATCTTTTTCTGTCGCACCAACCGTCCTCATGTCCTCCTTCACCACTTCCATAAATCTCATCTTCGGTCTTCCTCTTTTCCTTCTACCTGGTAACTCCATCTCCAGCATTCCTTTCCCAGTGTATCCTGGATCTCTCCTCTGTAAGTGTCCAAACCATCTCAATCTCACCTCTCTCACTTTGCCTCCAAGCCATCCTACATTCTTCTTCTTTCTTCTCACTTTCTTCTTCTTTTGGCTGTTCCCGTTAGGGGTTGCCACGGCGGATAACATTCCTCTATATCTCCTCCTGTCCTCTGTATCTTTTTCTGTCGCACCAACCGTCCTCATGTCCTCCTTCACCACTTCCATAAATCTCATCTTTGGTCTTCCTCTTTTCCTTCTACCTGGTAACTCCATCTCCAGCATTCCTTTCCCAGTGTATCCTGGATCTCTCCTCTGTACGTGTCCAAACCATCTCAATCTCACCTCTCTCACTTTGCCTCCAAGCCATCCTACATTCTTTCTTCTTCTTTCTTCTCCTCCTCACTTTCTTCTTCTTTTGGCTGTTCCCGTTAGGGGTTGCCACGGCGGATAACGTTCCTCTATATCTCCTCCTGTCCTCTGTATCTTTTTCTGTCGCACCAACCGTCCTCATGTCCTCCTTCACCACTTCCATAAATCTCATCTTTGGTCTTCCTCTTTTCCTTCTACCTGGTAACTCCATCTCCAGCATTCCTTTCCCAATGTATTCTGGATCTCTCCTCTGTAAGTGTCCAAACCATCTCAATCTCACCTCTCTCACTTTGCCTCCAAGCCATCCTACATTCTTCTTTCTTCTCACTTTCTTCTCCTCCTCACTTTCTTCTCCTCCTCACTTTCTTCTTCTTTCGACTGTTCCCGTTAGGGGTTGCCACGGCGGATAACGTTCCTCTATATCTCCTCCTGTCCTCTGTATCTTTTTCTGTCGCACCAACCGTCCTCATGTCCTCCTTCACCACTTCCATAAATCTCATCTTTGGTCTTCCTCTTTTCCTTCTACCTGGTAACTCCATCTCCAGCATTCCTTTCCCAGTGTATCCTGGATCTCTCCTCTGTAAGTGTCCAAACCATCTCAATCTCACCTCTCTCACTTTGCCTCCAAGCCATCCTACATTCTTTCTTCTTCTTTCTCCTCCTCCTCACTTTCTTCTTCTCCTCACTTTCTTCTTTCGGCTGTTCCCGTTAGGGGTCGCCACAGCGGATAGCGTTCCTCCATCTCCTCCTGTCCTCTGTATCTTTTTCTGTCGCACCAACCGTCATGTCCTCCTTCACTACTTCCATAAATCTCATCTTTGGTCTTCGTCTTTTCCTTCTGCCTGGTAACTCCATCTCCAGCATTCCTTTCCCAATGTATCCTGGATCTCTCCTCTGTAAGTGTCCAAACCATCTCAATCTTACCTCTCTCACTTTGTCTCCAAGCTGCCCTACATCCTGTTCCTCTAATATACTCAGTTCTAATCCTGTCCAGCTTTGTCACTCCCAATGAAAAGCTCAACATCTTCAGCTCCGCTCCCTCCAGTTCAGCCTCCTCTCTTTTAGTCAGTGCCACTGTCTCCAAACTATCCACCATCACTGGTTCTTCTACGGTAACTTCTCTGTGATTGACAAAAA
The DNA here is from genome assembly GCF_027579695.1 of Neoarius graeffei. NCBI lineage: Eukaryota > Metazoa > Chordata > Actinopteri > Siluriformes > Ariidae > Neoarius > Neoarius graeffei. The sequence continues at coordinate 15,053,172 of NC_083583.1, read as the reverse complement.
GGTGTGTGGAATTTTATACGTCTTCCGAGAGGTTGTTCTCACTCCATTCATCTCACATTTTTACAATGCGAACAGACGAGAAACAGGAAATGCTCAGCTGCAAGGGAACTGCTGACTAAGAACAGGAAGAGTCTCTCTCCGCTGGTGCTCCTGGTGTTCCAGCCCTAACCGCGAGCGTTCTCTCCAACGGCCCCTCATTCACATGCAAAGAGCGAGCCTATTCACAACCTAGTTAGCTCCTTCACACAGTCAAATCACGCATTTAATGGCCCACGCTGTTTGTTTAACCAAACCCAGGAATGTGTTAATAAAAAGTCCAAGCTGAATTTAATACCTGGCCCGAGGATCACATGGCTGCCGCAGCAAAGCACACCCACAGCTCCTGAAGTTCTTTGTGAAACTGTGGGGTGTTTTTTTTTTCCCCTAGTTCTTTTCAGGCCATCTTTAAAAAGAGCTTTTGTGTCAAGACACAAGGAGAGCTTCTGAGCTTTGTAGGTGATGGCGATGGCCAAGTCTGATTAGGTGGCTCCAGGCAAGACAGGGTCTTCCTGATTAATATGAAAATTAAGATTTCTTATTGTGGGAATTGATGAAACCAGAGATACATTTTCACTGATGACCTTGTGGTTGAATTCAACAATCAGTTTAATTTCCTGTGGCAACAAAAGCTGATCACCGCTGCTGTATTCACGATATAATTAACAGTTATTCCACGAAATCAAGTCGTACATGAGCTGATCGCCGCTTTAAGCCATGTACGACAAGGTTGAGTGGAATAACTGTTTTATTCTCAGGGCTTTGAACCGGTTCAAGGAACGAAAACGAAAACCGGGAACTTTTTCTATTTCACGTGGAACAGAAACGAAACCAGAAACTTTATTATTTTTTATGTTCCGGAACAGAAACGCTTATTAAAAATAATGGTAACCGGTTAATACCGGTTTTTATTTCGTTCCTCAAAGTTTCCGTAGCCTACAAATAAAAAAGTCATTCTTCTCCTGCGCAAGTTTCTATGACCCGCTGGGGTTCACTTCCTGTGTGACGTTCGCTGACTGAATGGAGAGAGCGGGAGGGTGGACTACTATCACGTCTCCACATCTTAAATAAGAGGTAAATATTGCAGTCTATCGTTATTCAAAAACGTCAATTTCAAACACGATATCAATATATTTGTCCACGTTAATGAGAGGCTCGCGAACATTAAATGACGTTAACCTCTGTTAGCCTATCAATGGATAGGGCCTGACTAGCCTTTGGTAACACACTAAACGAATTCTCTTTCATTTTTGGCACTTTTTCTGTTTGTGTAGATGGGAAGACATACTGAGAATCCAAATCACCAACATTTGAAATAATAATTGTTTTGAATTATTTCTCGTCTTATTTAATGAAGGTTGTAATAGAATTAGCCTACATTTGGCTTAAGCCGGATGAGACAGAGACATAATTTTATAGCCATTTGTTAAACAGCTGACAGGGAACGTAATTAACCGTTCCGGGAACGAAATTTTTTTGTTCTAACCGGTTCGGGAACGTCTATTTAATGGTGGAACCCCAAACCGGAAACGTTAAAATTCCATTTCTGTTCGAAACGAACCAATAGGAAAAAAATTCTGGTTCAAAGCCGTTTATTCTATCCACATTCGCTGGATTTTGAGAAACTGAGCATTTTTATTTAATTTTTTTTTCAAATTTGAGAAATAAAAACTTCATACAAAACATCAAAATCATTTCTGCTTAGAATGTAAACAAACCGGTGAAATAACAGGAGCAATTTGTGAAAAATGCGATAATTTTTGAAAAAAATTTTGGGGGGGATTTTGTTTTCGAGTAGTTTTTATTTCGTCCTCGGTTGGTTCAGCAACACGCTCCGGCATTTTGTTTTTCTCGACTCGCGGTATATGAGCTGATATCCTAGTAGTAGAGTAGCCAATCAGAGCATGCGATTGCTCATATCCAGTGAATGTGGATAGAATAATACATCGTATACTCAGAACTCTGATTGGTGGACGGCGTTAAATGGAAGCGGATAAAAAGTCTGTCGTGTTTGTGAACAGGTTAAAAATCGTAATCGACTAAGAGAAAGAAAACACTTTAGGAAGTCCTATTATTGGAAAATGATTAATGGCAGTCAGGGTGGTGTGACTCAGACAACCACCGACTCCCTGTTGTGTTTTGTTCCTTGAACTGAAATCAGACGTTCTTCTTGAGAGCACTGGGTTGAAACAAAAGGTGCTTTTTCTTATTTCATAATCACGAGGTTAAACGAGTTTATTTCATAATAGAGTGTAAAACTACACTCAGGCCAAACGATGACAACATCGAAAAGTCCCACATGCTCAAGTGAACCAATGAGAAACACTCAATATTGCTGTTTCGTGTTTTTTTTCTCATTTATTTAGTTTTGGCCGGGCACTGCCCGAATCACATCATCAGTTTTTCTTTGGCTAATCAGACACAAGCTACACCAGCACTCTTCCCAGAGCAGTTGGGGTTAGGTGCCTTGCTCAAGGGCACTTCAGCCAGTTCTGCTGATCCAGGGAATCAAACCAGCAACATTTTGGTCCCAAAGCTGCTTCTCATGGGTTCCCTGGTTTACTGTACTGTATACAAAATGTACATTTAACTGAAATGAACTTGTTCGATGACATTCCACAATAGGGTGCATCAGTTGCCCTCACTTTCATAAAATCTGATGCATTTTTGTTTGGGTGTTCCTTTTCACCAATAAAGACATCCTGTAGAATTTTTGGACCATATTCAAAAAAGTCTAATGGTGGCACCATGAGGTTCATTTTTTGCCAAAAAACCGCTTATTTTATGTTTTCGCGTAAGGTTTGAATCACAATGTTGGACTCCATTTATTGATTCCTTGTGACCCAGAGATCATGTTAAGAACCTTTGCAAGGGATTGAGAAGCATTAATGTGATTCATAATACATTTGTATTGTTTAAAAGTAGTTGAACAATGATCCAATGAACAGCTAAAACTCAAACTGTGCTTGATAATATATTTAGAATATGGACTAAAAATGAGTATCTAAGATATTTGGTATACTCTATAAGGTGCCATAATGTTTCATGAAAAGTGATCGAAATTTTGTCATAAAAGTCATAAAATAGCAGCTTTTTCCATAACTTTGAGCTCCTGGTGCCACCATTAAACTTTTGAATTTTGTCAAAATATTTCACCCAGTGTGTTTTCTTACCAAAAGGAACATAAAAACAAAAATGCATCATGATCGGAGGAACTTTTCATTTTTAGGGGGCGACTGATGCACTCTACTGTATTCCACAACATAAACTGTAACTATAACTGGATAAAAAGTACAGGTACTGGACATGTTTATGAAAACATTACAAATGGTAATGAATGATTGGTGAATTACTGTGATAGAGAAGCAATAAAACCCATGCAGTTCTTGGAAAATAATCAACTTCTGAATGGTACGGCTGCATCACACCACTCTGCCATTGATTATTTTCTTGCAGCAGCATACCCGGTCATGTTTTATTCCTTGAGCCAATCCTTAATTTTTTTTTAAATTATTTTGTTTAGTGTTCTCAGTGTATACTAGGTTAGAAACTAGAAGGTTTTTTTTTTAATAATCTTGACATTTTGATAAAGAAGTCATCTATTGCTGGGTTTCAGTCACATGACTTTTCTTAGCGGTTTTACCGGAAGTGAAATAGCTGGTGGTCTAAACGGCTGCCGTAGTGTACGCTCGTAACCTGGAAGCCACTGCTGGCTTTAGATATATTCTGAAGATTGCTATGTGCAATGGAATCGACCCCTACAGTCTGGGAAAGAAGGATTTGCCATACGATCTCGAAAACTACCCTTCAGTCGAGTTCGCCGACATCTCGAACTATCTGGTGTTGCAGACGTCCTTCTACACCGCAAAACAGATGACAGCGTGGAAGAGTATAGAGGCTTATGAGTTTTTTTGTATGTGGCTGGGTAAAGGATCTCGCTATCAAGTCGCTGCCCAATGAATTCTGTACTGTTTTTGCCCGTGTAAGTATTTTATTTTTTAAGCTTTTCGTTCGCGTCTTTACACCAAAGCGCTGCAAGTTGAAGTGTAAACAAACAACAGTTGGCTTGATTCTCACTTGTGTTGGCTCTTATCTCTCAGCTAAATCATTCACAAAGATCATCAGAAACCCCTTTAAAGACCTGGATCTTAGTTCAACAAGACGGAGAAGTGATCACGGCGCATTGTAACTGTACGGCTGGGGAAGAATTTTGTCGCGACCTTCATGCATATGGACTTTGTGAGGAGGAAACAAGGAAACAGCTGGGGACTTTAGCGCTTCGGGACTAAAAAAAAGTAGCGTAAAATAACAACACATAGCAAGAAAAGTACTTGGAAAACACTAAGGCCATAGCTGAGAGGGAGATACAAACCTTTCACCAAGTGATCACTGCAAACTCGAGCACACTTCGACTCGGCTCCCTTCGATTTCAGTCAGAGGTTCAAAAGCCACCTTTCTTGACGTCTTTTTGTGAAATCCTGTGTTCGTTCACCCTTTATGAGTTCACGGGGAACCCTGAAGAAACTTTTATCAGTTTCACGGTTTGATTGATTCGAACAACCTAAAACAACGCAAGCGTAAGGTGTTTTTCATGCCAGCAATGCACCTTCTCCGTACAAACGCTTTGTCAACTGAGCTTTGGTAGACCACCAGCTAAAGTTTTGAATAACTAATGAGGCGGATGTGACGTCACGTGAAACCCAAGAATTTTGTAAATCAGTGTTGTGGCTTTGCATCACACACAGGTGGGGTTTACATTAGGCCGTATCAGCGGATCATCAGATTAACGTTTTTAAAACGATTAACATGCACACAGCAACACCAATACACGATTCGCCTGCACACAGCAACGCCAATACACGGATGCGCTCGGCTCCGCAGGCATCCTGCGCTCCAAATCACTCCGCCCTGAACAGCAAGTGCCCTCTGGAGGGTGCGCACTCCGGCCCTGCGCAGCTCACAGAGCGCGTGAGTGAAGCGCACGAGCAGTGATTCGGGACTGAGCCGCTGTGTGTGTGATCTCAGTGCATATCACTTACCACTTGCAAGTGGAAGGATGGCAAGCCTAAAGACAATCATAACTACACAATGGGCAGTATTTGCATCAGTATTTGCAGTATTTTCATACTTTTATACTCTTTAATGAAAGGTGATACAAGGCGGAAGTCCACGCCGTTTTTCAGCAGTCGCGTCACATGACCAACGCCAGCGAATCAGGAAGGTGGATGTCACAGTGACGTTGTCCAATGACGACGCCAGCTAGAGCTCAGCACAGCGTATCCGCGTATTCTCAAAGTTTACACAGCACCGGACCAGACACGATCTGGATTGAATACGTGGACGCTGGCGGATTCCCGTTTCCCGGCGTTTTAATGTAAACGGACAGTGCATCCGCGAAGAAAACGAGACAGATACGGTCTAATGTAAACTTGGCCACAGTTATGTTGAGAGTTAATACATCCCATGAGCCAACCCTTAATTTCTGGATAATTGTGGTTAAAGGGGGAAAAATAAAACCCTCACAGCTTGTGCTTTTGTGCCTTTGTTCTCTTCTTGAAGGCTGCCATTAAGGCAAGTCGTTTGGCACAGTTGTTTGCTCTTTCTGGTGTCGAGGTGCTCGTGTCACGAAGAGGCTCCTCAATCACTTTAAGGACAGCGGAGAGGGGAAAAAACCCAAAGTGTTTCTGCCTGTGACAGCCATTGTGGTCCGAATGAGAAGGGCAGCCCTGATACGGCTCTGAAGCACAATTGGCTCTTTGCTCAGCAGGACATTCCATGCTCAGCCGAGCGGCTTGCATTCGCTCCGCCCACTCGCTGGAATTTAAACATCTTGTCGTGTAAATAACTGCAACGAAATGAGCAATGATTTCAGTTTATTTTAATTGACACTTTTTTTTTTAAACAAGTCGAGCCAAAGATTTATTCAAGAAAACGCAGTACAGTTCACAGAGTGTAGTTTTCTGCTCAGAGATTTATGAGTGTCACTTTGTCCTGTGGGGAACAGAGTCCCGAGATGAATGGCACTGTGGTGTGACACGGCTGGCTCCGCTCTTCTATTGGCTGGAAGCTCGGGTCCTCGTGGCCCGGCGTGACTTTGTCGAGGTCACGCTGGCTGCATTAACCCCCTCTTGGCACTTTGGTGAATCTGACTCTCCAACTTCCCTGTGGAAGAGACAGGCATGGGAGGGGAAGGTTAGCGACGGATCAAGCTTCACTGTCAAACAAAAAGCTGTAAAAAAGTGAGAGACTAGATAGAACCAGAACAAATCTTCCTGTAAAAATGAGCAAGTCAGCACATTGTTAGCATTTTTAAATGAAATTTCCAACACATTTTTCCCCTCAATAAGCTTCCACTTACTACAATACTGGAAATCTAATTAGCACAGAGTCCTTCAGACACTGTCTTTAAACCAAACAATTTACCATCAAGTGCAACTTTATCTGTAAAGCATAATCAGTGTCCTGTTCAATACAACGATATTTTAGCAAGCTCTCAAGCCATAGGGTTTTTTTCCCCTAGAAGAGGGATTTTGACTGACGGACTGTTGAAACCTGTAGTCGAATTTCAATCTAGCTACCTACAGTTAGCAAGCAGTGCGCAATATCGGGGACATGGTGTTGTACAGGTATCTGCTGCGTTTGTTCGCAAACTAACACCTCTGCATATTTTGGGATTGTTGTAGAAATTCGTAAACTAGCTTACCTCTCTGTATTTTTGGATTGTTGTAAAGATTTATAAACTAGCTTACTTCTACATAATTTTGGAATTGTTGGAGTGATTTGTAAACTGGTTCACTTCTACGTATTTTGGGATTGTTGGAGAAATTCGTAAACTAGCTCAGCTCTACGTATTTTGAAATTGTTGGAGAGATTCCTAAACTAGCTCACCTCTACGTATTTTTGAATTGTTGGAATAATTCATAAACTAGCTCACCTCTACATATTTTGGGATAGTTGGAGAGATTCATTAACTAGCTTACCTCTACGTAATTTGGAACAGTTGGAGAGATTCATGAACTAGCTCACCTCTACGTATTTTGGGATAGTTGGAGAGATTCGTTAACTAGCTCACCTGTACGCATGTTAGAACAGTTGGAGAGATTCCTAACCTAGCTCACCTCTACGTATTTTTGAATTGTTGGAATGATTCATAAACTAGCTCACCTCTACGTATTTTGGGATAGTTGGAGAGATTCGTTAACTAGCTTGCCTCTACGTATTTTGGGACAGTTGGAGAGATTCGTAAACTAGCTTACCTCTACGTATTTTGGAACAGTTGGAGAGATTCATGAACTAGCTCACCTCTACGTATTTTGGGATAGTTGGAGATATTCGTTAACTAGCTCACCTCTACGCATGTTAGAACAGTTGGAGAGATTCCTAAACTAGCTCACCTCTACGTATTTTTGAATTGTTGGAATGATTCATAAACTAGCTCACCTCTACGTATTTTGGGACAGTTGGAGAGATTCGTTAACTAGCTCACCTCCACGTATTTTTGAATTGTTGGAGAAATTCCTAAACTAGCTCACCTCTACGCATTTTAGGATAGTTGGGGAGATTTGTAAACTAGCTCACCTCTATGTATTTTGGGACAGTTGGAGAAATTCATAAACTGCTCATCTCTACATATTTTGGGATTGTTGGAGAGATTTGTAAACTAGCTCACCTCCATATATTTTGGGATAGTTTGAGAGATTTGTAAACTAGTTTACCTCTACATATTTTTGGATTGTTGTAGTGATATGTAAACTAGCTTACTTCTACGTATTTTGGGATTGTTGGAGAAATTTATAAACTAATTTACCTTTACGTATTTTTGGATTGTTGGAGAAATTCGTAAACTAGCTCATCTCGATGCATTTTGGGATTGTTGGAGAGGTTTATAAACTAACTTAGCCCTGCATCAATTTGCGACAGCTGGAGAGAGAGTGACTGGTTAGCTAAAGTTGTGTCGTTTGATATAGGTGTGTGTCCTTGCTTCAAATATTATTGAAGCTCATCATTTATGTTAAATTAAGGGGTTCGAGGATGTCCTGTGGCAGGAGTCTGTCATTTGTAGCTCCATGTTGGTGGAATTTATCTCAACCGTGATGTCATTTACCTGCATGAATAAATGTTCTGCGGTTAGCTAGCTAACTATCTAATGTTAGTCACATTTCAACGGAGATAACTTTAGCTAACGACAGTGAATGATTCTTATACATCTACTGCCTGTCTTTACACGTAGTCAACTTCTGCATCATTTAATGATGGACGCTGAGAGTAGAGGTAGTTTAGCTAAACTTGTGTCATTTCATAAGGATGCGTCTCCATACTCCAACTATTATTGTAGCATGGAATTAATGAAGGGGTGTGTGAGGATGTACATTTGTAGCTTCATACTAGCCACAATTATAATAGGTCATGTTGTTTATTTATAAGAATATATGTGTTCTGTGCTTCGCGAGCATAGCACCTCTTAAAACATTGTCCAAAACTGTAAATTATGTTTCAAGGACTTCTTTAAAAAAAAAAAAAAAAAAAAAATATATATATATATATATATATATATATATATATATATATATTTTTTTTTTTTCTCTTCAATTCTGAGGAAAATAATCGAAGTCATTGGGTTTGGAGTTACTATGACTACCATGAAATTTCTCTGACACTGGAGACTCCTTCCATAAATATTAGAGTTTTTATTTGTTAAACTTTATTTATTTAGTCTGTATATAATTTGTAGCCTTGGATTATGTCGATCATCCGCCATGCAAGTCTCTGCAAATCAGAACGAGAACTCGGCATTAATATAAATCTACTTTCAGAACTGCTGTTACAGAAAACTAATCGACACCTCCTGACCAATCAGATGAGATTCGTGAATTCAACAGCGCTGTGGTGGAATGAAGTGCAGTAAGGGTACCTGAAGTGCCAGGATACTATTATTACTGCTTCCTAATACAAACATACACACACAAGTGTTTGCATGATGAGAGTGAATCCAGGGTGAACTACAGCTTACAAGACATCACATGTTCAAGTAACAACCAACAAACCTGACACGTGTATCAATCCCCCCCCCCCAGAGTTAAATGGTACCAGCCTGGGAAACTAATTTCCTCCGACAGAGAAATGGAAGGCGCTATTACTGCCGAGATCGATCCTTGAGACAGATAAAGAGTTCCAATTTACCAATATCCAACTGTGCCAGGCAAATACGCTCTCCATGTGTTTAGTACCTCCTACCAAATCCTGAATCGCAATTAACTGAGAAAATCTCAAGGTTGTTATCTAGCTGTTAACCTTAAAGACCCTGGAGGCATTTCAGCTCCAGAGCACAAAGACTAGTTAATGTGATCCGTGCTGGGATCCTCACATGTCGTCAGGTGGCCAGCTTGGTCTGAGCCCTAAAGCGCTCCCCCCCCCCTTAGACTGAAAAAAAGTGTCATAACGGTGGCCTGAGGCATCTTACGCCATCATGGACACTGCAAGTGAATCAATAAGAATATGGCACTCTGAGCAAGCATCAGCACCCACTTCAGATTCCAGGTGAAAAGGTTTGAAGGAGAAAATAAAAAATATATACACCAGTACCCTTATTTTAAATACAAACCTTGTTATGGATTTCTATTTTATGACTTGTACATTATCGAGTCAGTACAAAAACATTTTAGAGTTCCAAACGTTCGTAATTTTCCGGCACAAAATTAAATGCTACAGGAAAAAAAGTTTGTATCTGAGCAGCATATTCCATAAGAGAGCACTTTTCAGATTAAAAAAGAAAAACATAATGAAGGCTACTGGGTTTTGGTGCAAAATGAAGAAGCGAGCATGACCATCAAATGCCCCTTTTCCACCAAAGCAGTTCCAGGGCTGGTTCGGGGCCAGTGCTTAGTTTGGAACCGGGTTTTCTGTTTCCACTGACAAAGAACTGGCTCTGGGGCCAGAAAAACCAGTTCCAGGCTAGCACCAACTCTCTGCTGGGCCAGAGGAAAGAACCGCTTACGTCAGCGGGGGGGCGGAGTTGTTAAGACCAACAACAATAACAAGACCGCGAAAGATCGCCATTTTTAGGCGACAAGAAGCCGCAGCTGTACAAACAAGAAGTCATCCATTATTATTATTATTATTGTTGTTGTTGTTGTTGCTGCTGCTTCTTCCGTGTTGTTTTTGCTTCGATATTCGTGCCAAGGTTTATGCAAACGTAGCGACGTAACTGATGTATACAACGATGTAACCGACGTATACAGTGACGTAATGACGTGTCTTCCCTTAGCACCGCGAGCTATGGAAAAGCAAACTGGTTCTCAGCTGGCTCGCAAGTTGAACGAGTTGTGAACCAGCACCAGCCCCGGAACTGATTTGGTGGAAAAGGGGTAAAAGTGTCCAGAAGAACCGTGGCTGGTTCTGGAAGATGCTCGAAACCTCCAGCTCATTTCCTTATAAAACTGAACTCACTCATTGAACCTCAGACTACTATTTTTTTATTATTATTTTTTTAACGGGTCGTCTCACACCAAATATTGATTTTATTTCATTTATTATGGCTTACTGCTTATGGTATTTTTTTTAAAGTTGAAACACTTCATTTCATTATTTTTTAAGCCATTTTTAGTCGACAGCATTTTATTTTATTTTTTACTGAACATCATTCAATCCCGAATGTTAGATTGTTAAAAACAAGATGAACATGGAGGTGTCCATGCTTTTCCCCACTTCGTAGCTTGAAAGCAAAGTCAATAATTACATAATTTCAAATGTAGACTTTCCACTTCCAAGATAACTTAAGTGGCCGCCGTAGAGACTCAGCCTTGGGCCCAAAGAGTCGCTGGTTCCTGAACTCAGGGTTCAGGAAACAGTCCTGAGTTTCTGACTTGAGGAGCATGTGCTTGTTTTTGCCTAGTTGGACATCAGAAATTCAGAGTTAGTCAAACGCAGCATGGATCTGAATCCAGATATTTGACAACGCTGTCCTGATGACGCATCTTAAAATTGGAAGTAAATAACCAGAACTTCAAGGACATACAAAGGTGCTTGAAAGTTTGTGAATCCTTTAGAAATTTTCTATATTTCTGCATAAATATGACCTAAAACATGATCAGATTTTCACACAAGTCCTAAAAGTAGAGAAAGAGAACTCAGTTAAACAAATGAGACAAAAATATTATACTTGGTCATTTATTTATTGAGGAAAATGATCCAATATTACATATCTGTGAGTGGCAAAAGTATGTGAATCTTTGATTTCAGTATCTGGTGTGACCCCCTTGTGCAGCAATAACTGCAACTAAATGTTTCCGGTAACTGTTGATCAGTCCTGCACACCGGCTTGGAGGAATTTTAGCCCGTTCCTCCGTACAGAACAGCTTCAACTCTGGGATGTTGGTGGGTTTCCTCACATGAGCTGCTCGCTTCAGGTCCTTCCACAACATTTCGATTGGATTAAGGTCAGGACTTTGACTTGGCCATTCCAAAACATTAACTTTATTCTTCTTTAACCATTCTTTGGTAGAACGACTTGTGTGCTTAGGGTCGTTGTGTTGCTGCATGACCCACCTTCTCTTGAGATTCAGTTCATGGACAGATGTCCTGACATTTTCCTTTAGAATTCACTGGTATAATTCAGAATTCATTATTCCATCAGTGATGGCAAGCCGTCCTGGCCCAGATGCAGCAAAACAGGCCCAAACCATACACTACCACCACCATGTTTCACAGCTGGGATAAGGTTCTTATGTTGGAATGCAGTGTTTTCCTTTCTCCAAACATAACACTTCTCATTTAAACCAAAAAGTTCTATTTTGGTCTCATCCATCCACAAAACATTTTTCCAGTAGCCTTCTGGCTTGTCCACGTGATCTTTAGCAAACTGCAGACGAGCAGCAATGTTCTTTTTGGAGAGCAGTGGCTTTCTCCTTGCAACCCTGCCATGCACACCATTGTTGTTCAGTGTTCTCCTGATGGTGGGCTCATGAACATTAACATTAGCCAATGTGAGAGAGGCCTTCAGTTGCTTAGAAGTTACCCTGGGGTCCTTTGTGACCTCGCCGACTATTACACACCTTGCTCTTGGAGTGATCTTTGTTGCTCGACCACTCCTGGGGAGGGTAACAACGGTCTTGAATTTCCTCCATTTGTACACAATCTGTCTGACTGTGGATTGGTGGAGTCCAAACTCTTTAGAGATGGTTTTGTAACCTTTTCCAGCCTGATGAGCATCAACAACGCTTTTAATGAGGTCCTCAGAAATCTCCTTTGTTCGTGCCATGATGCACTTCGACAAACGGGTGTTGTGAAGATCAGACTTTGATAGATCCCTGTTCTTTAAATAAAACAGGGTGCCCACTCACACCTGATTGTCATCCCATTGATTGAAAACACCTGACTCTCATTTCACCTTCAAATTAACTGCTAATCCTAGAGGTTCACATACTTTTGCCACTCAGAGATATGTAATATTGGATCATTTTCCTCAATAAATAAATGACCAAGTATAATATTTTTGTCTCATTTGTTTAACTGGGTTCTCTTTATCTACTTTTAGGACTCGTGTGAAAAGCTGATGATGTTTTAGGGTCATATTTGTGCAGAAATGTAGAAAATTCTAAAGGGTTCACAAACTTTCAAGCACCACTGTAGTAGCTCATCTGGCCTGCCATCAAAACCACCATGACGACCAAAACATCAATCAGAACTGAATTCGCACGATAAATGAGAGGAGATACACTACCGTTTAAAAGTTTGGGGTCACCCAGACAATTTTGTGCTTTCCATGAAAAGTCACACTTTTATTTACCACCATAAGTTGTAAAATGAATAGAAAATATAGTCGAGACATTTTTCTGGCCATTTTGAGCATTTAATCGACCCCACAAATGTGATGCTCCAGAAACTCAATCTGCTCAAAGGAAGGTCAGTTTTATAGCTTCTCTAAAGAGCTCAACTGTTTTCAGCTGTGCTAACATGATTGTACAAGGGTTTTCTAATCATCCATTAGCCTTCTGAGGCAATGAGCAAACACAGTCACTACGTTTACATGCACATAGAGAGAATCGAATTTTTGCCGTTGCTCGACTGAAATCGAAGTTCAAAATGCCATGTATACACCTTAATTCAGCTGAAATTGAACCGAACTTGATTTCTCGGAATCGAGCTACACGACCTAGATTATGCGATTTCTGCCGAGCTACTTAGTGCATGTAAACCCTATTGAGCTACGTATTCGAGCTACTTACTTCAGCACTGCCCCTTCCGGAAGTGACGAGTGACGAGACCACAAGCGGGAAACACAACAGCCTCGGTTGGCATGACAACAAATCATGACAACGGCATGAATCTTTTCTTTTTGTGGCATTGTTTGCACTGTTAAAATTTAGCTCACTTACTGTATCACCAAATACATCTGTACAGCTGTTGCATAGCTGTGAATTGTGTACATAAACAAGTCATTGTATTTGTGTGTGTGTATATATATATTCAACATCTGAAGAATGTCAATAAAAACAAAACAATTGAACTTTGTGTGTTTATTAAGACATAAGTTAAATTGTAAGCAAAAAAAAATATTTTTTGTAAGCAAAAAATGGACTTTAGAAAAATATACAATTGTGCAAAATAAGTTGTCTTACAAAACAGTGGTCTGCGCAGGACAGTTTGTAGCCATACAGTCTGTTAGAGCAAGCCTAACAGCTTGAGCACGGAACTTGTGAACACAGAACTGCCAGTGTTGCCAGATTGGGCGGTTTTAAGTGCGTTTTGGCGGATTTGAACATGTTTCGGGCTGGAAAACGTCAGCAGTATCTGGCAACACTGCTGATAACTTTGTTTATACTCTTGAATAGCTCTTCTTCATGACGACAACCGGAAGTGTACCAACACGATGGGGCGTGTAGCGCCACCTGTGGCTCGGGTGCACAATGTACCTCACACAGCTCGATTAACTTGTGTGCATGTAGGATTGGATTTCTCCGGCACCCCTGCTGGGACCCTTAGCTCGATTACCGACAGCAGCTCGATTTGGATGTGCATGTAAACGCACTGAATGAGCAAACGCATTGTACCATTAGAACACTGGAGTGAGAGTTGCTGGAAATGGGCCTCTATACACCTATGGAGATATTGCACCAAAAACCAGACATTTGCAGCTAGAATAGTCATTTACCACCAGCGATCAGAATAACGGCGTTAGAAATAAACGGCGTTACTAACGGCGTTACTTTTAGTAACGAGTAATCTAACTAATTACTTTTTACATCGTTATAACGCCGTTCCCGTTACTTACAATAAAATACTATGCGTTACTTTATTAAAGCTGTTCTCATCTGGCACGCTGCTCATTCAGCCTTTCTTTCCTCTGCTTTAGTGTGGGGCGGGGAGACGCGAGACAACAGCACAGTAAGCCAATCAGAGTAGATTTGGACAACATACGTAGGTAGGCCACGCCTACTGCACACACTTTCAATCAGAAGACACAGCGATGGCGAGCGGTCAGCCCAACACTGCGCTTTCACATTGGAAATACAGCCATTACTTTTCATTACTTGAAATAAAAGGCAAAAATGTGTACGTGCAATGCACATTATGTCGAGGAACAAAGCGTTTGTCCTCGTCAGTGGCCAGTAATTAGTAACAATTTTAATAACTACAAAAATATATTAAATTTGATAGATGTCTTCTCACATTGTCCCACAAAAATATTAATATAGTGTAGATAATGTTACTGATTGGTTCTGTTAAGTGTCCATTTCAGTCATTAAACACATTTAACATTCACTTTTATTATGATTACACTAATTGAATTTGATTTTTTTGGGGGGGGAACAAAATGTAACGGATTAATTACTTTCCCTGGTAATTAGTTACTTTAATGACAAAGTAACTCCGTCACTAACTCGGTTACTTTTTGGGAAAAGTAACTAGTAACTATAATTACTTTTTGAAAGTAACGTGCCCAACACTGTTTATCACATTAGCAATGTATAGAGTGGATTTCTGATTAGTTTAAAGTGATCTTCATTGAAAAGAACAGTGCTTTTCTTTCAAAAATAAGGACATTTCAAAGTGACCCCAAACTTTTGAACGGTAGTGTACAATTCTAGTCAGGAGAAAATGTATTAAGTCGACTTTATTAGTAATTTGTTTGCAAAAAAATGACAAAATGAACAAGTTTTGTGTAGGACTCATCTCATTATCTCTAGCCGCTTTATCCTGTTCTACAGGGTCGCAGGCAAGCTGGAGCCTATCCCAGCTGACTACGGGCGAAAGGCGGGGTACACCCTGGACAAGTCACCAGGTCATCACAGGGCTGACACATAGACACAGACAACCATTCACACTCACATTCACACCTACGGTCAATTTAGAGTCACCAGTTATCCTAACCTGCATGTCTTTGGACTGTGGGGGAAACCGGCGCACCTGGAGGAAACCCACGCGGACACGGGGAGAACATGCAAACTCCACACAGAAAGGCCCTCGCCGGCCACGGGGCTCGAACCTGGACCTTCTTGCTGTGAGGCGACAGCGCTAACCACTACACCACCGTGCCGCCCCCCGAGCTACTTTCAAAACACTATAACTTTCCAACCTTAGAACAAAAAACTTTTCTAAGTCTTGAATAAGGTTCGTCAATGTGCGTTTTATTGTTATATTTACTCTATATATTGCCTTTTCTTCCCCTTTAACTTAGTTTACTGAGATCACTTTTTTCCTTCTTAGTTATATTATATTTTATCGTTATACTGATGCTTAGAGGTGTAAATAAAACAAAAACAAAAACGTTTATTTCCCTTTTCCCTTTCTTGTGACCCAATTAGCAGTTCGTTAGCAAAAATGACAATGCAGTGACCATGTGTTGTGCAGAATGACTCGTTCTTTCAAATAAAACAAACAAACAATCAGAACAGAAATCCATTGAGAACTGATGGGGGGGGGGGGGGGGGGGGAGAGACACACGATTTAACTGAAAATAAGCAAGGTTGTAAACAAATTGTTTACAACAAGAAAATCAACAACCCACCAAGTTTGGTTCCTCAATGGAAGATCGACCCAAAACATCGATCAGAACTGAAATCGGGTGAGAACTGGCGAGAGGAGATACGATTCTAATGAGAGGCCTGGAAAATTCATTAATTCGGCCTAATTAGTAACTCGTTAGCAAAAAAATTTGACAAAAAAACCAACGACCAAGTTTTGTACGGCGTGATGAGTTCTTTCAAACAAAACAATCGGGACGGAAATCCGTGGAGAACCGATGGAGGAAGGAGATACGACTTAAATGATTTAAATGCCATGGCAACAGCTGTGGTTGGTAGAAGAGAGCAACTGGACTTGCTTGAAAAAGTCTTGAAGACGTTTCGCCTCTCGTCCGAAAGGCATCCTCAGTTCTGTCTGTCTAATAGGGAGTATCCAGTATTTATCCTCTCATGGATCATCATAGAATCCGAATCAGAATGCTGATGGCTGCATTGTAGGTGGCTGATAGATGTCATATGGCCCTTTTCCACTACCCTTTTTCAGCTCACTTCAGCTCGCTTCAGCTCACTTCAGCCCGACACGGCTCGCGTTTCGACTACCAAAAACCAGCACGACTCAGCTCGCTTCAGCCCTGCTTAGCCCCTAAAACTCGCACCGTTTTGGAGTGGGGCTGAAGCGAGCCAAAGCGAGCCGACTGAGGCTGGGGGCGTGAGCAGACACTCCCCTGTGCACTGATTGGTGAGGAGGAGTGTCCTCACACGCCCACACACGCCCCGCGAGCGCGCTGGGATCTGTAAACACCGCAAACCCGGAAGGAGAAGAATTACGAGAATTTCTGAAGCCTTATGCGCCTCGCCTCATCTATACGCTCTTGCCAGTATCTGTTGGCGTTGTTGGTGACAACAAGCCACAGCACCAAGACCAGCAACACTAACGACTCCATGTCCTCCATGTTTATTGTTTACTATCCGGGTTGTGAGACTACCGCTTAAAAGATCACTGATGTCACTGTTTGCGCTGCTTAACGACATCACCTGACGTCCACCCACTTTCGCTAACTCCACCCAGTGTGTCCACCCACTTCCAGCCAGCACGGTTCAGCGCGGTTGTAGTTGAAATGCAACTCCAACAGCCCCGCTCAGCCCGGCACGGCTCAGCCCGACTCAGCCGCGTTTGTAGTGGAAAAGCGGCAATAGACACCCACCTCTGTTCAGTGATGGTCGTTCCAGGTTGACAAAAAAAAGAACGATCCTCTCTGGCTAAGATGTCTGCCAGTTTTCTGGAAGTCCTCTCAGACTCCCGCACCAGTCAAAGGGAACTCATCCCAAAGTGCGTAGAAACACATCTGTGAAGATACTCAGTCATCCAGGTACATACGGTAGTAATCTGTGGTTGGTAGAAGAGAGCAACTGGACTTGCTTGAAAAGTCTTGAAGACGTTTCGCCTCTCGTCCGAAAGGCATCCTGCCAGTCCTCCCATACTCCTGCACCAGTCGAAGGGAACTCCTCCCAAAGTGCGTAGAAACATATCTGTGAGGAAGCCTTTCGGACGAGAGGCGAAACGTCTTCAAGACTTTTCAAGCAAGTCCAGTTGCTCTCTTCTACCAACCACAGATTACTATGCACCTGGATGACTGAGTATCTTCACAGACATGGCAACAGCTCATCAGCCTTTTTAGCTGGACACGAGCTAAAAAGAGCATGGCGGTGTATCTTTACTAGCTTACTCACTCGCTAACGCCGTTGCTGAATGGCGACGGAGGATTGTTCGTCTCTATTAGGAAGGCTTGAAAAGTCCTCAAACCACCGCCGCATGAGTGACATCAGTGAAAAACAGAACTCGTCAGATTAGGAATTTCTGATTGATGAAAAAATGGTGCAATGCACCGTACAGCTAACGCGTCCTGCCACCTCTGGCTTCAAAAGTGAACAGCTGGCACTGAAAGGCGTAATTACGCAGTCAGGGCTGGAGCCTGAGAGCATGATGCAAGTTAAACGCAGCAGCTCTCATCAGCTGTTTTCTTTTTATCTGTCTTGTCTCATTAAGGCTGAGCTCGGGGGAGAATGAGAACGTAAACAAGCTGTCCAAGAGCACTCTCCTCCGACAGATCTGTCAAGCTTTTCAAAGCATCCTGGCACTGACGTGAGAGAATCTCGCGCTGCCAGACATGACAGAAGAAGTCAGATATGTTTGCAGGGAAAACAAATCAGAAATGCTTGTTCGAGGAATCCATCTTTCAATAAGCGTGTTTCACTGGAGTGTGTGTGTGTGTTTCTATGCGGAGACGAAATCATTCTTTTTAATATCGCTCGGCTCGAGCCCTGGAGATGAAAGAGCACGCCGGTGGATGTAATCGGCATGCGATATTAAGAAGATGACAACTGCGGATTACAGATGAGCGCTACAGAGTTGATCTGTCTAAATGGCGATCGTGAGCGAGCGCCAGTGTTCGGCATCCAGCGTCGTCACAGGGCTGCTGATGCAACTTCTGAGAGCCTGGAATATCGATCTGGCGAGATAATTTCCCATTGATTGCTGCTCTGTTTGGGGGGCTGCTGCCGAGCAGTTTATTACCCACAGTGCAGCTAGGGAGCCGGGCCAATAATGGGCGCAATGTGTCCACGGCACTGCTGCTACTTCATCATCAGCCTCGCCTTCCCTTCCCTCCTCCTCGCATCCTGGCCTGCGGTTCACACGGCGCTCTCCTGCTTTTCTCCAACAAGCGAGCGACACACAATAGCGCTTTTAATGCACGAGGGTGGGCGGGTGGGTGAATGGACGTGGCGTTCTGCATATGGAAATGGAGAGGCATCGAGACGTTTGCTCGCTGTAAGACACCAATAAAATTTAATGATCTATAATTACAGGATGTCCCAGGAATATAAACGAGAAATGTTAATAAAGGCTGTGGCATGAATGCATCACTTTGTACAACCTATTTGTCATTTGTCTGGAGAGGAGATAAAATTCATCAAGAAAGATTTGAATTAAAGATTAGCTTACAAAACCGAAAGAAACATTCACTACGGCTTTTCAGTACACTATCACTGAAGCAGGCTGTCATCGTTCTAATTCAATGGGGTTTTTTTTCTTTTTAAATTAATTAAAACTCACTTCATATCTTAAAGTAAATGATGAGGTTTCTCTTTACTTAGTTGAGCGGTTCTTGACATATGGATTATTGCAGTTGTCGAATTGGGCTATTTGTATTTTTCTTATTTACTGTTTGATCTCAAACGCATTAAGGCGGCAAGAAACTCGTCCACTAATAACCTTTTGACGAGGCACGCCCATTAATTGAAAAGCATTCTAGGTGACTACCTCATGAAGCTGGTTAAAGCCTCGGTCACAACCGGCCGTACGTGCTCCTACGGCCGGTCTATGTGTAAAAAACGCAAGAAATGCACGGAGGGCATGCGTGTGACTTGCTGATTTTCGAGCCGTAGACCGGCCGCAGAGGTTCTTTGTCATATCAAACAAACTCTACGGGCGCTTACGTTTTTTTCAGGTTGCAAGACAAACTTGCGGCCGACGTACGTCTTTCTCCACGAACAAAAAAAACGCAGCGATTTGGGAAACGCCAAAAATCGCACGGCCAAAAAAATCCTATGTCCGGTTGTGACCTAGGCTTAAGATAACGCCAATGGAGCACTTGCATGTGACGTCACAGCCGATCCAGATTGTGACAGCCGCCATCTTGTCGGTCAAACGCCATATTCCGCCTTCTACTTCTGCTTTTACTTCTACCTTTTCTTCTGGAAAACCCTACTATATACAATTCTACTATAACGGCTGCGGCTACAAGCTCTCCCTACCTGTGCACGTTTTTTCTGTTTTTTGTGTGTATTTTTGCGTGTTGTTCGTCTGTACCGGACTTCAATATCCACTACAACCGTATGGACTTACTGGACATTGGTTTCCAGCAGAAAATGACGGTTTGTAGCGATTTCCATCGCATGCACAACATTCTGGACGAGGAAAAAAAAAAACATTCCGGACGAGATAGCGAGACCAGCGGGGTCTCCGTGGATTGTTATCGGAAGCAAAGCGAAGGAGGCGGCGCCGGGAGCGGAAGCAAAAGCGAGGCTGCAGGCAGAGCCGGCCTGTTGACTAAGCTCAGAAAACAGCCACTCAAATCTCCACTGCCAAGCCTCTACCTCTCCAACGCCAGATCCATGTAAACAAGACGGACGATTTGGAATTACAGCTGGAATTACCTTATTCTATTCTATAATCGGCTGGTCAGTGCTATACTCAATACTTAAGTGACTTACCCATCCAGTGAGGATTATTATTTTCTTGTTTACAAGATGCCACATCTGAGTCGCTGACAAACCCTGAATTTCTATAAAGATAACTGTCCAGAGATTTATAAGCACGCAGTGCTTCACCACTGAACAGCGAGGGAAAGTTAATGAGGTAATTATACACGTCCGGGTATTCCGCTGGCAGTTCAAAATCCGGTCGTGAAAACTCCGTCCGGTAAGCCATAAGGGTCACAAATCTGTAGATCGTTTATTTTAGACATATATCTAGTTATCTGTTCATTAGAAAAATGAGCCGTGTAGTCCGTCGGTTGAAATTGATCCATTCTGTACACGAGTGCAGCAGTATTCAGCGGTGTTTTTGACCGACAAGATGGCGGTTGTGTACTTTCCGGTCACGTGACTGCAAGATCTCTATAGTGTGTAAAGCGTCATCAGGGTAAACACTGGATACTTTCAAGAATCTAAAATATCAAACATTTTTTGTTCACCACGCGTTTTTTTTTCCGTAGTTTTGACGTCTTCCGTATTGTTCTACAATGTAGAAAAGTAAAAAATACAGGAAAACCTATGAATGAGTACAGTAGGGGTGTACAAACTTTTGACTGATACTGTGTGTGTATTACACGGATGCACAAAGACATGAAGTTTATCTTCAAGTGGTGAACATTCACGAGTGAGCGACGCGAACGAGGAAATCGATGAATTGTTTTTGATAAATTACTCTAAATACATATCTAATGACTCATTTTCAAACATCTTGCTCCTGTTTCTGAATGTTTTTTGTTTGCTTGTTTATGTTTTTTCTCTCTTTTTTGGATTAGTTGTACTGATACCGTATGATACCGTATATAAATGACATTACTGTAGTATGCTGGGTGGGGGTAGTGGGGTAGTTTGGAGAGCAACGTTGGCAAGTGTGTGTGTTTATGTGTATATGTCTATTGTATATGTTTAGTGTGTGTATTTAAGTTCTGTTTTTTGTTTTTTTTTCTTTTTTGTATTGTTATTAGGACCCCCTTGAAAATGAGATGCCACATCTCAAGGGGTTATCCTCAAAATAAATAAATAAAAAAAAAAAAATAAAATAAATTTGGGGACTTTTTGTTTGCGAATGTGTCGATATAATAAAAAGGAAAAATCACACGTTGGCTTGAGGATATGAAGTTTACCTTCTCGTGTTGAAAAACTCGCATTTTTCACACGAAATCCATCGCGGATCTAGATAAAGTAGATAAAGAGAACCCAGTTAAACAAATGAGACAAAAATATGAAACTTGGCCATTTATTTATTGAGGAAAATGATCCAATATTACATATCTGTGAATGGCAAAAGTATGTGAACCTTTGCTTTCAGTATCTGGTGTGACCCCCTTGTGCAGCAATAACTGAAACTAAATATTTCCGGTAACTGTTGATCAGTCCTGCACACCGGCTTGGAGGAATTTTAGCCCGTTCCTCCGTACAGAACAGCTTCAACTCTGGGATGTTGGTGGGTTTCCTCATATGAACTGCTCGCTTCAGGTCCTTCCACAACATTTCCATTGGATTAAGGTCAGGACTTTGACTTGGCCATTCCAAAACATTCACTTTATTCTTCTTTAACCATTCTTTGGTAGAACGACTTGTGTGCTTAGGGTCGTTGTCTTGCTGCATGACCCATCTTCTCTTGAGATTCAGTTCATGGACAGATGTTCTGACATTTTCCTTTAGAATTCGCTGGTATAATTCAGAATTCATTGTTCCATCAATGATGGCAAGCCGTCCTGGCCCAGATGCAGCAAAACAGGCCCAAACCATGATACTACCACCACCATGTTTCACAGATGGGATAAGGTTCTTATGCTGGAATGCAGTGTTTTCCTTTCTCCAAACATAACGCTTCTCATTTAAACCAAAAAGTTCTATTTTGGTCTCATCCATCCACAAAACATTTTTCCAGTAGCCTTCTGGCTTGTCCACATGATCTTTAGCAAACTGCAGATGAGCAGCAATGTTCTTTTTGGAGAGTAGTGGCTTTCTCCTTGCAACCCTACCATGCACACCATTGTTGTTCAGTGTTCTCCTGATGGTGGACTCATGAACATTAACATTAGCCAATATGAGAGAGGCCTTCAGTTGCTTAGAAGTTACCCTGGGTTCCTTTGTGACCTCGCCGACTATTACACGCCTTGCTCTTGGAGTGATCTTTATTGGTTGACCACTCCTGGGGAGGGTAACAATGGGCTTGAATTTCCTCCATTTGTACACAATCTGTCTGACTGTGGATTGGTGGAGTCCAAACTCTTTACAGATGGTTTTGTAACCTTTTCCAGCCTGATGAGCATCAACAACACTTTTTCTGAGGTCCTCAGAATCTCCTTTGTTCGTTCCATGATACACTTCCACAAACATGTGTTGTGAAGATCAGACTTTGATAGATCCCTGTTCTTTCAATAAAACAGGGTGCCCACTCACACCTGATTGTCATCCCATTGATTGAAAACACCTGACTCTAATTTCACCTTCAAATTAACTGCTAATCCTAGAGGCTCACATACTTTTGCCACTCACAGATATGTAATATTGGATCATTTTCCTCAATAAACAAATGACCAAGTATAATATTTTTGTCTCATTTGTTTAACTGGGTTCTCTTGATCTACTTTTAGGACTTGTGTGAAAATCTGATGTTGTTTTAGGTCATATTTATGCAGAAATATAGAAAATTCTAAAGGGTTCACAAACTTTCAAGCACCACTGTATATTCCATTCAGCTAGCATGATACTGAACGGGTCGAAGATGAGTAGCTGAATGGAATATATCTGGATAGACCACGAAAAAAATGCCAGCTAACATTATTATTATAATAATAATACATACACATTCCTTTGGGGTGTTCAACGCATCTTTCTCTTTCAAAATTCTCTCAAAATCTTCCGTATTTAACGAAGCAAACTGGGTGACCATGACTGTTTACAAATTATCGCAGTCGCTCACTCACACAGAAGTTTTATGTCTCTGACATGCGACGTCATATTATTATTATTATTATTATTATTCAGATTTAAAGGGGAAGAAAAGGCAATATATAGAGTAAATATAACAATAAAACACACATTGACGAACCTTATTCAAGACTTACAAAAGTTTTTTGTTCTAAGGTTGGAAAGTTATAGTGTTTTGAAAGTAGCTCGAGCAAACTATTTCCGCAGTTTGAACAGCCCGCCATGATATTAATTTTATCCAATCAGAATGCACGTTCATTTTCTCTGCGTAACACTCATGACGTATGTATGTGCCCAGTTGTGTTGGCTCATTGAGGTTGGGACTAGCACGTGTGAATCGGAAAGTAGGATGAATTGTAAGTGATCGGCTACACAATGCCACAGTGTGTTGCTTTCGGGTGTAATAACAGGACCGATGGAAAGCATAACTATCCTCCAGATGTGTCTTTTCACTCGTTTCCGCTGAAAAACACCAACCGAGTTCGAGCTTTCTTCTCTTCTTTCGTCATCACCGGAGTCGAGGGTACCTCTCCTAGGTTCAAACTGGTACCCTTCTAAGCCATAGCCTGCTTGCAGTGTGTCTTGCGGGATCTCTTTGTACGATTCGACAGAGCTGTCGCTTTCACTTGATGCGTCCGACGCCATGATTACACGCTTCTCTCCTAGTGCAGTGGGTAGCGCTGACGTCACGGTCTTTTAAAAATGGCGACTCTTGTGCGGTTTAGCGTACCGACTATTATATTTACAATTACCAAGATATTTCATTGTTTTCTAGTACATAGATTTGATAGAATACTTAAGAATACGTTACTTTGTCACATCAGCAACCGTACATATTGCCCTTTAAGTTCAACACATCTTTCTCTTTCAAAATTCTCTCAAAATCTTCCATATTTAATGAAACAAACAATTTGTTTACAAATTGTCACAGTCACACGCTAGCGCAGAAGTTTTACATCTTTGATGTGTGACGTCATGTTGTCTTGACAGCCATGCAATATCGTAAACCATATTCAACGCTCATTCTCTATTGGGAAGAGTGACGCAATACACGTAGGATAAGCGATACGCTAACAATATTGCATGCCGTTGAACCAAAAGAATGAAACCTGCTAGAAGGGAACAGAACACATGTTTTTATTCCATTGAAAAAGTGTCCTGTATGTATAATAATTCCCGATATTTCACTCTGATGACATCACTCCCAGTGTTTTCCTGCTGACTGGACGCAAAATTAAAATGCTTTTCATTAACCTGCGTATTTTTTCTTTTTTGTGTGGATGTGTCTATATAATATAAAGAACATTACACGGTTGCGCGAAGATATGAAGTTCTTGCGTTGAAAAATATATCACTTGTTCACTTCGCTCCATCGTGAAAGATACACTATATTGCCAAAAGTATTCGCTCACCTGCCTTGACTCACATATGAGCTTAAGTGACATCCCGTTCCTAATCCATAGGGTTCAATATGACGTCGGTCCACCCTTTGCAGCTAGAACAGCTTCAACTCTTCTGGGAAGGCTGTCCACAAGGTTTAGGAGTGTGTTTATGGGAATTTTTGACCATTCTTCCAGAAGTGCATTTGTGAGGTCACACACTGATGTTGGACGAGAAGGCCTGGCTCTCAGTCTCCGCTCTAATTCATCCCAAAGGTGTTCTATCGGGTTGAGGTCAGGACTCTGTGCAGGCCAGTCAAGTTCATCCACACCAGACTCTGTCATCCATGTCTTTATGGACCTTGCTTTGTGCACTGGTGCACAGTCATGTTGGAAGAGGAAGGGGCCAGTCCAAACTGGAAAAACAGTCTGCATGCCTAGGCGCTTGATTTTATACACCTGTGGCCATGGAAGTGATTGGAACGCCCGATTCCAATAATTTGGATGGGTGAGCAAATACTTTTGGCAATATAGTGTATATTCACCACTCGAAGATAAACTTCACATCTTCGCACAACCGTCTAATATCCTCTCTCTCATATACGAAATCAAGTCGTACATGAGCGGATAGCTATAAGCCATGTACGACGAGATTGAGTGGAATAAGTGTTCTGTTCTATCCACATTCACCGGATTTTGAGAAACGGAGCGTTTTTATTTTTTGCAAATTCGGTAAATAAAAATTTTATCCAAAACGTCTGACAAAAATCATTTCCGCTTTGAATGTAAATAAACCGATGAAATGACCAGAGCAATTTGTGAAAAATGTGATAATTCTTGGGGGGAAAAAAAAATGCATTCATTCCATATTTTGTAGCTTTTTTGGGGATTTGTTTTTATTTCGTCCTCGGTTGGTTCAGCAACACGCTCCGCCATTTTGTTTTTCTTTACTCACGGTATATGAGCTGATATCCTAGTAGTAGAGTAGCCCATCAGAGTGCACGACTGCTCATATCCAGTGCATGTGGATAGAATAAAAAAAAAAAAAAAAAAAAAAACAGACACTGAATACATGATGTAACCGTGTGTACTCAAACCCTCCAGCATTACCTTCGACCATTTCTCACTTTCAGTATTAGGAAGCCCTCGTCTGATGACACGTCTTGAAAGTGAACATGAACTTTAGGGAAGGCTAAAAAGAGTGAGCTTTACTGGCTTGCTCACGAGCCAAATCCTTTTAACGGTGAGCTGGAATGGTGAACCATACACCGACTCGCTAAGAACCTTCCAGCAAAATGGAGGGGGGTGGGGGGTGGAAGAGACGGACAGCACAGTTTAATAATTACTTTAACTTTTATTTCAAGTCTATAAAAACGTATCAAAAACGGAACCAGTAAACCATTTACACCATCAGTTAGTTCCTGGTTTTCGAAAGGGAACAACTGTTTATTGCCAAGATCATGAAAAACAAATTAAATTATTGACTGAACACTGGATTTGATCCTTTCGTTACGTCATGTTTGTCAGCGTTTTATGATGAATCAGTCGTCCTAATCCTTAACCTATTCCTGTGTCTGTGGAATAGCTTAAAGTGCATATCACGGGTAAATTCAGGAGCAAGATCAATGTAATTCTCCCATTTTATATTAAACTTTGGTCAAATATCTGTCATATTTTGGATTCTCTGCAATTTTTTACCTTGCGCAATACCAGAAATATTCAGTTGAAATCAAGCCGTTTGAGGCGAATTGGTCCGCCTCTGAAAAAACTTGGCGTTTGGATTTCCCGGCAAACATTGATTTTTGTGACGTCGCGTGCGGGACGCCTCCCTCTGAATCCTACGTCAGCACTGGTTTGTTTATGAGAAAACGACCTGGTGGTTTTCTGCAAATTTCTTCAACGTTATCGCGTAATTATTAAAATGGTTAACAGATGTATCGTAGGAGGGTGTAGCAACACCAGGGCTTTGAACCAGAAATTTTTTCCTATTGGTTCGTTCCGAACAGAAACGGAATTTTAACGTTTCCAGTTTTGGGTTCCACCATTAAATAGACGTTCCCGAACCGGTTAGAACAAAAAAATTTCGTTCCCGGAACGGTTAATTACGTTCCCTGTCAGCTGTTTAACAAATGGCTATAAAATGATGTCTCTGTCTCATCCAGCTTAAGCCAAATGTAGGCTAATTCTATTACAACCTTCATTAAATAAGACAAGAAATAATTCAAAACAATTATTATTTCAAATGTTGGCGATTTGGATTCTCAGTACGTCTTCCCATCTACACAAACAGAAAAAGTGCCAAAAATGAAAGATAATTCGTTTAGTGTGTTACCAAAGGCTAGTCAGGCCCTATACAGAGCTTTCCACAAGCGCCGGCTGTCGGCCATACAGCCGGCACACAATTAAGTCCAGCCGGCTACTTTAATGACTATTATTTTTGTAGCCCACAGGTTCTAAATATTAATTTTCGATTTTAATAAAATTAAATGTTTATCTAACGGACTGACAATGTCAAGCTGAACCGCACTCATTTAAGTTGTGATTCGCGCTGTTTGTACCGATAATAACCACAAATTCCCCGCCGACTTCGCTGATCCGCGGCCCCGACATGCGGTGTGCGCGCACTCGGCGGAGGCAGTAGTGTGCGCGCGCGCGCACTCGGCGGAGTTTATTTTGTGTTTAACACCCCGGCTGGCTACTTATTTGTCATGGCTGGCTAGTATGAGCCTTAGTGGAAAGCCCTGTATGCATTGATAGGCTAACAGAGGTTAACGTCATTTAACGTTCGCGAGCCTCTCATTAACGTGGACAAATATATTGATATTGTGTTTGAAATTGACGTTTTTGAATAACGATAGACGGCAATATTTACCTCTTATTTAAGATGTGGAGACGTGATAGTAGTCCACCCTCCCGCTCTCTCCATTCAGTCAGCGAACGTCACACAGGAAGTGAACCCCAGCGGGTCATAGAAACTTGCGCAGGAGAAGAATGACTTTTTTATTTGTAGGCTACGGAAACTTTGAGGAACGAAATAAAAACCAGTATTAACCGGTTACCATTATTTTTAATAAGCGTTTCTGTTCCGGAACATAAAAAATAATAAAGTTTCTGGTTTCGTTTCTGTTCCATGTGAAATAGAAAAAGTTCCCGGTTTTCGTTTTCGTTCCTTGAACCGGTTCAAAGCCCTGAGCAACACCAATCTTGATGGGATTAGTGCTCATCGTTTCCCAAAAGACCGGACAGTCACTACGTTTACATGCACATAGAGAGAATCGAATTTCTGCCGTTGCTCGACTGAAATCGAAGTTCAAAATGCCATGTATACACCTTAATTCGGCTGAAATTGAACCGAACTTGATTTCTCGGAATCGAGCTACACGACCTAGTTTATGCGATTTCTGCCGAGCTACTTTGTGCATGTATACCCTATCGAGCTAGTTGTCGAGCTACTTCCGGAAGTGACGAGTGACGAGACCACAAGCGGGAAACACAACAGCCTCGGTCGGCATGACAACGAATCATGACAACGGCATGAATCTTTTCTTTTTGTGGCATTGTTTGCACTGTTAAAATTTAGCTCACTTACTGTATCACCAAATACATCTGTACAGCTGTTGCATAGCTGTGAATTGTGTACATAAACAAGTCATTGTATTTGTGTGTGTGTGTGTGTGTGTGTATATTATATATGTCCAACATCTGAAGAATGTCAATAAAAACAAAACAATTGAACTTTTTGTGTGTTTATTAAGACACAAGTTAAATTGTAAGCAAAAAAAAAAAATTTTTTTTGTAAGCAAAAAATGGACTTTAGAAAAATATTATTGTGCAAAATAAGTTGTCTTACAAAACAGTGGTCTGCGCCGGACAGTTTGTAGCCATAGTCTGTTAGAGCAAGCCTAACAGCTTGAACACGGAACTGCTAGTGTTGCCAGATTGGGGGTTTTAAGTGCATTTTAGCGGATTTGAACATGTTTTGGGCTGGAAAACGTCAGCAGTATCTGGCAACACTATAGCTCTTCTTCATGACGACAACCGGAAGTGTACCAACACGATGGGGCGTGTAGCGCCACGTGTGGCTCGGGTGCACAATGCACCTTGCACAATAGCCCGATTTCACTTGTGCATGTAGGATTGGATTTCTCTGGCACCCCTGCTGGGACCCTTTGCTCGATTACCAACAGCAGCTCGATTTGGACGTGCATGTAAACGTAGTCAGTGAGAGAGAAATGGGAGCGCTTGGTCTACACAGGCTGTGCACTGAAACCTCTCGCAGCCTGCTGGCGCTTCTGCAGGCAACGTTACGAATCTGACTCCAGACTCCGTTGGGATTTTTCCAGACGCATTTTATTTTATTTTTTTTCTGCTGTAGACAGATAGCCTTGTGCAAAATTACCCTTCTGGATGAGTGTGTAAAGGGACATTCTTTCGTATTTAAAAAGAATTTGGTCCAGGATATGCCCTTTAACCTTTGCCCGTTATGTTACTTAGCAACAAAATCTTCCTCTTAATGAATGATATTGCATGGCTGAAAAATTATTCACTGCATACATTCCTATGAATAAATATCAATTGAACGGACGTTTATTTTGTTATATCGTATAACGTTAAAGGGTGTCATACATAACTCAGACTTGATACTTGGATCATACAGATGCTTAAAAGCATGAAAATGAATTTCCTTGTCGCAGAAGCATCTTACATCTTTGTGTGTAACAGCGACCGTGAGCTTCCACGGAGCTCGTGCTACCGATAATAAATGATTATGTGCTCCTTTACATGACATGGTTACACCCGGCTGCTTAAAATCAATGTCCTGACATTTCGAATTTGTGCCAAACGGCTAACCATGCCGTTATAACGCGGAAATAAAACTACGCACTGTATAACTGCATTCCAGTTAAAATCTGTGCTTTTTTTTCCAGCCTGAATGGCCACCTGCAGGAAGACTGCTTGCATTTCGCTTTCGAAAAGCCGTACACTCTGCGTGTACTGTAGTGCCAGGGCAGTGATGCGAGCGAGCAAACACAAGAATACAAATTGTGTCAAATTGCTGAGACTGAGAGACACAGTGCTGTGCTACACAATACTACACTCCGTGACAAAGTGCTAGGTTTATGCTTTTTTATTCTCCGTTGAGCATCAATAAGAATAAAATGTGCTTATCACTGGATAAACAACACGCTTGAACCGCGTGCCTCCAGATTTACAGTCCTCACAGCGCATCCCGTTCCTCTTACTGACTGTAGTTACTATACAGTAGCTATGCTTTAGGATTGATAAGTGAATAATAAGCCAAGGAATTTGAAATCTTTGCTTACGCCTGCAAAAGAAAGAATATTATTTCAATAATATTGACTAGCTTTGAGTGACCTATGATGGGAGTTCTCAACCTTTTCGATTTTAAAGCCCACCTATTCATACCTGTAGCGAGTTGGGGCCCATTAAAAAAGAGCCCCGATTATTCTGTCTCATCTATTCTATAAGAATCTAATAATCTCCTGTCAAGTGTATTAATGGGATACGACGTCACTCCCTGTTACAGATAGGAGCCCAGGAATTAAATAAATGCAATAACATTTTTTTTTTTTTTTAAATTGTAGATATTGTATTTAAAACTGTCTGGATGTGCCAGAAGCCAAACCCTGCATGCAGGTCATTCTCAGTCAAAACGGATTAATGATCCAAAAGTGGAGTCTGGTCCATTCACACAAGAACTTATTGCCATGTTTGTGTCCGGCAACCAAGCAAGTTATTAAAACCAAGAAGTAAGATCACTATAAGAAGTGGATATAGAAACCACACAGTGGGATTCGATCCTTACACGCTAACAAAGAAGGATTTTTCCTATGAAAGAAAAATTTACTCACTAAATTTGACGTTAGTAGAATAAATTTTGATCCTACTGTAGCAGGAACTAAACACAAAGACAATAGTTATGCATAGTATTAATTAACTTAATGTGACGATAATGATCAGATAAATCAACAGGTTAAATTTTTTTTTTTTAAAGATTGTGTTTATTTTTAGTCTTTTGGATGTGTAATTATTTGTATATGTACATGCACGACCCCACCAGCTCTGCTGATCAACTTATCGCGTTTAAATAAAAAGTTATTCATTCATTTATTATAAGCTGGAAAATTATCCATCCGTTGAGTTCCCCGACATCTCAAACTACCTGGTTTGTTCTACACGGACGAAAACCTGGAAGATCATGGAGGAGAGCAACTTTTTGTATCTGGCTGGGTTAAAGAGCTGGGAATCAGGACACTACAAGATAAATCCTGTATCGTTTTTTTTTGCCCGGGTAAATAGGAGTTTCTGGGCTTTTGTAAGCGTCTTGAGATGGTTGCTAGGACGCTACAAGTTTTAGTATCGGGTGTAAACAAACCACAGCTGTTCGATTCTCAATCCTCCCTGTTCTTCTCTTCCAGCAGGCATCACGGATCCATATAACTTACCCACAAATGGATTTATTTATTCTGCGTGCATGCTCTTACACTGTGTGCGTGTGTGTATATGTGTATGTGTATGTATATACAGTGGTGCTTGAAAGTTTGTGAACCCTTTAGAATTTTCTGTATTTCTGCATAAATATGACCTAAAACAACATCAGATTTTCACACAAGTCCTAAAAGTAGATAAAGAGAACCCAGTTAAACAAATGACACAAAAATATTATGCTTGGTCATTTATTTATTGAGGATCCAATATTACATATCTGTGAGTGGCAAAAGTATGTGAACCTCTCGGATTAGCAGTTAATTTGAAGGTGAAATTAGAGTCAGGTGTTTTCAATCAGTGGGATGACAATCAGGTGTGAGTGGGCACCCTGTTTTATTTAAAGAACAGGGATCTATCAAAGTCTGATCTTCACAATACATATTTGTGGAAGTGTATCATGGCACGAACAAAGGAGATTTCTGAGGACCTCAGAAAAAGCGTTGTTGATGCTCATCAGGCTGGAAAAGGTTACAAAACCATCTGTAAAGAGTTTGGACTCCACCAATCCACAGTCAGACAGATTGTGTACAAATGGAGGAAATTCAAGACCACTGTTACCCTCCTCAGGACTGATCGACCAACAAAGATCACTCCAAGAGCAAGGTGTGTAATAGTCAGCGAGATCACAAAGGACCCCAGGGTAACTTCTAAGCAACCGAAGGCCTCTCTCACATTGGCTAATGTTCATGTTCATGAGGCCACCATCAGGAGAACACTGAACAACAATGGTGTGCATGGCAGGGTTGCAAGGAGAAAGCCACTGCTCTCCAAAAAGAACATTGCTGCTCATCTGCAGTTTGCTAAAGATCACATGGACAAGCCAGAAGGCTACTGGAGAAATGCTTTGTGGACGGATGAGACCAAAATAGTACTTTTTGGTTTCAATGAGAAGCATTATGTTTGGAGAAAGGAAAACACTGCATTCCAGCATAAGAAGCTTATCCCATCTGTGAAACATGGTGGTGGTAGTATCATGGTTTGGGCCTCTTTTGCTGCATCTGGGCCAGGACGGCTTGCCATCATTGATGGAACAATGAATTCTGAATTATACCAGCGAATTCTAAAGGAAAATGTCAGGACATCTGTTCATGAACTGAATCTCAAGAGAAGGTGGGTCATGCAGCAAGACAACGACCCTAAGCACACAAGTCATTCTACCAAAGAATGGTTAAAGAAGAATAAAGTTAATGTTTTGGAATGGCCAAGTCAAAGTCCTGACCTTAATCCAATGGAAATGTTGTGGAAGGACCTGAAGCGAACAGTTCATGTGAGGAAACCCACCAACATCCCAGAGTTGAAGCTGTTCTGTACGGAGGAATGGGCTAAAATTCCTCCAAGCCGGTGTGCAGGACTGATCAACAGTTACCGGAAACGTTTAGTTGCAGTTATTGCTGCACAAGGGGGTCACACCATTTACTGAAAGCAAAGGTTCACATACTTTTGCCACTCACAGATATGTATGGATCATTTTCTTCAATAAATAAATGACCAAGTTTCATATTTTTGTCTCATTTGTTTAACTGGGTTCTCTTTATCTACTTTTAGGACTTGTGTGAAAATCTGATGATGTTTTAGGTCATATTTATGCAGAAATATAGAAAATTCTAAAGGGTTCACAAACTTTCAAGCACCACTGTGTGTGTGTGTGCGTGCGTATATATATATATATATATATATATATATATATATATATATATATACATATATATATATATACGCACACACACAACCGTTCAAAAGTTTGGGGTCACCCAGACAATTTTGTGTTTTCCATGAAAAGTCACACTTTTATTTCCCACCATAAGTTGTAAAATGAATAGAAAATATAGTCGAGACATTTTTCTGGCCATTTTGAGCATTTAATCGACCCCACAAATGTGATGCTCCAGAAACTCAATCTGCTCAAAGGAAGGTCAGTTTTATAGCTTCTCTAAAGAGCTCAACTGTTTTCAGCTGTGCTAACATGATTGTACAAGGGTTTTCTAATCATCCATTAGCCTTCTGAGGCAATGAGCAAACACATTGTACCATTAGAACACTGGAGTGAGAGTTGCTGGAAATGGGCCTCTATACACCTATGGAGATATTGCACCAAAAACCAGACATCTGCAGCTAGAATAGTCATTTACCACATTAGCAATGTATAGAGTGGATTTCTGATTAGTTTAAAGTGATCTTCATTGAAAAGAACAGTGCTTTTCTTTCAAAAATAAAGATATTTCAAAGTGACCCCAAACTTTTGAACGGTAGTGTATATGAGTGCGCGCGAGTGAGTTAAATGTAAAGTAGGAATATGACAAAAATAAAGGCTTAATTTACCCACAAATGTATTTATTCTACTTGAAAAGTGTACGGCAAACCAGCTACTGAATTTGGGACACTACGACATCCTGAACTATTTAGCATTTGGCTTTAAGCTTGAAAATAAATTAATAAATTTTGCGGCCCAATAGATGGCGCGTCGCGGCCCAGTAGCTGAGAAACACTGATCTATGATGTATTCCATCCAGCTAGCATGATATTGAACGAGTTGAAGACGAGTAGCTGAATGGAATATATCTGATATACCATGAAAAAAACCAGCCAATATTATTATTATTATAATAATAATACATACACACTTTTCATATCAGCATTCTCAAAGGCCAACGCTAGCTTACCTGTGACTCGGTACTGTTTGCGCGGCAATCCAGTTACTCTCTCGCTGGTGTAGGGTTAGCACAGGCCGATGCTAGCGTAGTCAAGCCGAATATTATTATTTTTCCCTGTGTAATTTACTTCATTACTTTTAAAATCAACAGACAGCTACACACAATGGATCGACCTGGCAACCAAAATTCTCTCAAAATCTTCTGCTTTTAACAAAGCAAACCTGGCGGCCAAGTTTGTTTACAAATAGGTCACAGTCACTCGCTCACACGGAAGTTTTACATCTCCGACGTGTCTCTTTTCCAGTTTTTCGATGTCCGTTGGTCTGTTTTTCTCTTGTAAATATGCGTGAAGGATATCTAACGAAGTTTTGGTAGCCTTTTGGGTGTTCAGCGCGTCTTTAGTTTCAGTTTATTTATTTAGTGCTTAAACCGAGCACCGGATCAGCCTCGTCTTCTCTCTTTTCCGGCCGACAAAGAAATGATTGTACGCATGCGCAGCAGAACAAGTTTCGTCATTGGATTTTCCAATGGGCCCCGATGTGTGACGTCGTGTTGTCTTGACAACATGCAATATTATAAAAATATTGCACTCTCAGTGGCATAATACATGGAGAATAAGCGATATGATAATATTGCATGCCATCAATAAACTTACGAGAAGGGAATAGAATACATGTTTTTATTCCATGGAAAAAGTGGCCCATATGTATAATATTTATTATTCTGTCCACATTCGCTGGATATGAGCAATGGTGTGCTCTGATTGGCTCGTCTACTCCTAGGATATCAGCTCATATACCGTGAGTAGAGAAAAAGAAAACGGCGGAGCGTTTTGCTGAACCAACCGAGGATGAAAGAAAAACTCTACTCAAAAACAAAGCAACAAGGGGTGTCATGGCTCAGGTGGATAAGGCGCCATACCATAAATCCGGGGACCCGGGTTCGATTCCGACCCGAGGTCATTTCCCGATCCCTCCCCGTCTCTCTCTCCCACTCATTTCCTGTCTCTACACTGTCCTATCCAATAAAGGTGAAAAAAAGCTCAAAAAATATCTTTAAAAAAAAAAAGCAACAAAATATGGAATAAAAGTATTTGATGGTAAGAACATATCTTTTTTTATTTTTCAAGAATTACAGCAGCATTTTTCACAAATTGCTCAACTATGCGCCTCGTCAGCCATCAGCTCATATACGACTTGATTTTGTGGAATAACCTTTTATTTTTTATATAAAATATTTTCAGGTCAGAGATTTCATGCAACATCCATCACTAACGAACACAGGCTTCCTCTTGAGACAGGTGAATTTCGAACTGATATCTACCCTCTTCTGCATACACGACCTCACGACTGGATAGTGTCACTGTGATTAATGAGGAGAGACGTGATCCCATCCCTTCCACTCAGAAAGCATGGACAATTTTGTTCGCTCGGCACCTGGGATCATCAGGATTCATCATCTCCTGAGCCTCAGTCAAGAATTTTTTTTATTTAACTTTTCATTTTCTTCTAGCCAATCTGACTTTGGCGGGATTATATTTGATAGATGGGAAGTCAAATCCACCAATTGGAATGAGCCATCTTACTCTGCTTTGTCTTAACCACAAACTCTAACTCGTGACTTCTTTCCTGCTCTCTCTCTCTCAGCCTCTGTGCTTATTACAGTCATTATTTTAGTTCTATCTTGCTTTTTAATAAACGGAAAAAGTTGTTAGCGGATGCACCATCACCGGCCACTTTAGTAGGAACACCCATCCATGTCCTATTTTATGCAGGTCTCTTAGGCCAAGTTTACATTAGACCGTATCTGTCTCGTTTTCTTCGCGGATGCACTGTCCGTTTACATTAAAACGCTTGGAAACGCCGGGAAACGGGAATCCGCCAGGGTCCACGTATTCAATCCAGATCGTGTCTGGTCCGGTGCTGTGTAAACATTGAGAATACGCGGATACGCTGTGCTGCGCTCTAGCTGGCGTCGTCATTGGACAACGTCACTGTGACATCCACCTTCCTGATTCGCTGGCGTTGGTCATGTGACGCGACTGCTGAAAAATGGCGCGGACTTCCGCCTTGTATCACCTTTCATTAAAGAGTATGAAAATACTGCAAATACTGATGCAAATACTGCCCATTGTGTAGTTATGATTGTCTTTAGGCTTGCCATCCTTCCACTTGCAAGTGTTAAGTGATATGCGCTGGGATCACACACACAGCGGCTCAGTCCCGAATCACTGCTCGTGCGCTTCACTCGCGCGCTCTGTGAGCTGCGCAGGGCCGGAGTGCGCACCCTCCAGAGGGCACTCGCTGTTCAGGGCGGAGTGATTTGGAGCGCAGGATGCCTGCGGAGCCGAGCGTATCCGTGTATTGGTGTTGCTGTGTGCACGCGAATCGCGTATTGGCGTTGCTGTGTGCATACTAATCGTTTTAAAAACGTTAATCTGATGATCCGCTGATACGGTCTAATGTAAACCCCACCTTATCAGCCAATCCCTGATGCAAAAAATCATCCAGACACAAATCAAGAGCTTCAGCTAATTAACGTTCACGTCAAACATCAGAATGAGAAAAATTGTGATCTCAAAGTGTGACTTTCTTTCACGTTGGCATGGGTGTTGGTTCGAGCCAGATGGACTGGTTTGAGTATTTCAGAAACTGCTGATCTCCTGGGGCTTTCACACACAAAACAGCAGTCTCGAGAGTGTACACAGAATGGTGCAGGAAGAAAAAAACAAAGCAAAAAACCCCAAAAAGTGAGTGAGTGACAGTTCTGTAGGTGGAAGCAAACACCTTGTTGATAAGAGAGGTCAGAGGAAAATGGCCAGATTGGTTCGAGCTGCCAGAAAGGATATAATAACTCATAGCAACTCTTTACAACCGTAGTGAGCAGAAAAGCATCTCAACACGCAACAGCAGAACACCACACTGGGTTCCAGTCCTGCAGCCAAGTACAGGAATCTTAAGGGGTGTTCACACGGCAACTTTTACTCCGGTGTAGCACCGGGGCTGCCCCGGTACAGCGTTCACACGGTACAAAGTTATACCGGTGTCGCCCCTGAAAGCTGCTTAAACCGGTGCAAATCTAACCCTGCTCGGGAGGTGGTTTAAGAAATTTACTCCGGAGTAAATGCTAGTTTCCGGGGCAGCACCGATATAAAATGGGACGTCTGAACGCTACAGGGGTAGACTCGCTACGCGTGAGGAGAGTTAATTACATACGGGCATTGCATCATTTGCATCCTGGTATTTTACGCTTCCAAAATGGCGAATATCAACAACAACAGAACTGCGTGTCTTCCAGTGTTGCCAGATTGGGCGGTTTTAAGTGCATTTTGGCGGATTTGAACATATTTTGGGCTGGAAAACGTCAGCAGTATCTGGCAACACTGGTGTCTTCATCCACGTTGTTTTCCCGGCGCTTGGTGACACCATGACAACCGGGAAAAGGAAGTACATTTTCACGCATGCGCATATTTCATTTCCGCATTTTTACTATCGTATAGCACGGTTGCAAAAACTGCCGTGTGAACGCAAGTGGGGCTGCACCGGTGCTAACACGCTTCTCTCTAGTAAGCAGGTTTGTGACGTGTGAACGCTCCGCAAAATTTACACCGGTGTAAGATATATCGCAACAAAATACATCGGTGCAGCATCGATGCAAATATGTGCCGTGTGAACACCCCTTTAGAATCAAGAACAAGTTCCTATTAAACTGGCTGGTGAGTGTACAAGCTTGTATAATAAAATATTACAGTTAAAAATGGAGAGGGGAAAAAAAAAAAAAAAGCCTGCATCTGTACATCTGATCTTGCTGAGCTTCACCCACACAAGTTAAGCTGCATTTTATTATGCGATGCAATACGCATTTTAATTTGGCACACTGCAGTACCATGTTCTCATCGGCGTAGCTTTTTAAACTGGCTTAAACGGAAAATTAGCAGTCACGTGCGTGCACCAAACCACAATCGAACCCGATTTCGCCTCTTTCTGCATCACCATGCCACTGGAAATGTTTACGAAATACAGCAGCACATCATGCGACTTTAATGACTTGCACTTAAAAACAAAAGTGCAGTGAAAGTGCAGCTGTCATTCCTACGCACTTTTCCAGCACTCGCACTTCAGAAATTGCCGTCATCGCTGTCTATCATTCTGACACTCCCACACAGTTCTGACCAAAAAACAAATAAGTGACTATATAGGAACACACATTTCTTGAATCTATGATTGGGAAATGCTCATCACGTGGCTGATCTTTAGTATCGCGGGGTGTTAAAGAACCTGAATCATCCTTCGAACTCACCCTTGTTGAGCAGTTGAACCTATTTAACATTGCATAAAGACTTATCATGGCATACAGCTACCGGTGGATTTAAAAAAAAAACGCATTCAGTAACCTACCCTTTATTTCTAACCCACTGGTTCACCATTACGCTGTGACACACTTATGCATAATTAAAATCCGCATTCACAATTTAAACGAGCAGCTGCGTTCACACGCACAAAAGATCAGTTCCATCCCATCAGAGAGACGATACGAGTTTGAGCAGAGGTACGATGCGATAGCCGCGCTCAGGGGGGAGAGGGAAAGGAGACGGGGAGTCACTCAGCCGGTTTTATTACATTGTCACATCATGTCAGTTCACTAAAGCCAGTTGCTGCAAACGTGAGCGGTGAAGGACGGAGGAAGGAGAGAGGCACTCGGTCTCAGGCTGTAATACACTCAGACAGCTGGAGCCCTGTATGTAGTTTGGAGTGGTATTAGCCATGTTAATGAGTTAAGTTCAGCCAAATGACTGGGAATTATAATGTAATAATCGAGAGAGAGATCGAGTGCAGCTCGGATGAGATTTACCGTGTTAGTACAGCAGTGCTGTCTAACTGACGATGCATGAAACATGTCAGCGAGCAGCGTGACGACAAACTATAATGAGAAAATCTGAATTATTCTATCCACGTTCACTGGATATGAGCAATCGTGCGCGCTGATTGGCTACTCTACTACTAGGATATCAGCTCATATACCGCGAGTAGAGAAAAACAAAATGGCGGCGCGTGTTGCTGAACCAACCGAGGACGAAATAAAAACTACTCGAAAAACAAAACCCCCCGAAAAAGCAACAAAATATGGAAAGAAAGTATTTTTTTTTCCAAGGATTATTATTAAAATCACATTTTTCACAAATTGCTGCTGTCATTTCGCCGGTTTGTTTACATTCTAAGCGGAAATGATTTTGTCGGAAGTTATTATTTATCGAATTTGCAAAAAATAAAAATGCTCCGTTTCTCAAAATCCAGTGAATGTGGATAGAATAAAACAGTTATCCCACTCAAGCTCGTCGTACATGGCTTATAGACGACTCAGCACTACGCGCCTCGTCAGCTATCAGCTCATGTATGACTCGATTTCGTAGAATAACTTAAATATATTTGGAATGGACAAACTCAGTATCCTGTCCGGAATATTTTGGGTTTTTTTTATTTTTTATTATTCATAGTTACTCACTGGACATTTCAGTTTATCTGTAGCGATGTTTAAATTGAATGCACTTCACGACTCAAAGCTGTAGCTATAGCGCGAGTTATTCATTTCAGATCCGACAACCTGCTGCACTACACGCGTCAGCGCAAGGGTAATCGAGCTGCTGCTTCTTATACTAGGTATCTTCTCACAGTCAATCGCATCACACGTGGCTTTGAGCCAACTCGGTGCTACACGCCTCGTTGGCTATCAGCTCACGTACGACTCGATTTCGTAGAATAACTTAAAATAGTTCTATCTGGTTCATCCTCGACTGGGATCGCCACTTTACCGTGGTGAGGGTGTTTGCGTGCCCCAGTGACCTCTAGAGCTATGTTGGCTGGAGCTATGCTCCTGGTAGGGTCACCCATGCCGGACAGGTTGAAAGGTAGGGGCCAGACGAAGAGTGATCCCCTGGTCCTCCAGGTTGGGGGTTGGGCAAAGGGTTGATAACCCTCTCCCATAAAAAACAGTATCACAGAAACCAGAAGCAGAGCAAATCCACTTAGAGGGAAGACCGTGGCTGCATCTCATGGAAGGGATTGTATGACGCACAGAGGCCAAAGCCATCTGGACGCCCCTGGGCCGAGAAGGCCATTGGTCCACCCAAAACATGCAATGAGAATTGGCAATTGGAATGTCAAAAGATTATATAGTAGTGGCAACGTTGCCCAAGTAGCAAGGGAAATGAGCAGGAGGGATATTGACATCATGGGAATCAGTGAAACTCACTGGACAGGTCAAGGGAAAATGCAGCTGAGAGACGGCGAGACAATGGTTTATTCCGGGAGGGAAGATAACATCCATAGAGAGGGAGTAGGGATGAATAAGGAGGATGAAAAAATGTTATACGTATTCCAACAGAAGTGCTTGAGAAGGATCCTGAAGATTCGTTGGGAAGACCATGTGACGAACAAAGAGGTGCGGAGAAGAGCAGGCATACAGCAATTGAGCTGTGAAGTGAAGAGGAGGCGATGGAAAATGATTGGACACGTGTTGAGGCAGGAGAGAGAGAACGACTGCAACGTAGCATTGACCTGGGCACCAGAAGGCAAAAGGAAAAAGGGAAGACCAAAAACAACATGGCGAAGGACTGTGGAGAAGGAGAGGCGAGGCGGGGTGGAGGACCTGGGAGGAGGTGCGGTCAAAGGCAGTGAACAGGGAAAAGTGGAAAAGCGATGTGAAGGCCCTATGTGCCTAGTCTGGCTAACGCGACTGCAAAGCTCTACGAGCTATTGGTCTGGCCAAGATGTTCAGCCCAACCGTTTCCCAAAGCGCGTGGTTGACCCGCCTCCCTGAAATGCCTCAGTTTGCTACTGGTCGAAGCCAGAAAAGGCTGTGACGAAGCTTAAACCAATCACATCACTCTTTCCTCTGACGTATGTGACGCGACGATAGGATTCTCGCTGAGCCCCATTGATTTGGCTACTAGCGGGGCTAACTGGTAGATTAAACTCTTACCGAAGCCGGTCGGGAGCAAGGCGAAAACGTCCTTCCTTTCAATAAATACCTCCAGGGCTGCTCTTTGCTCCGTTTTCAATGAGAACTTCCCGTTGAATGCTTTCAATACAGCATGATTCTGTAAACAATCTATGGCTTCCGGTCGCAGTTCTACTACGTCACTGCCTTGAACACGCCTCTACCCAGGGCCGTTGGAGATGCTCAAAGTTGATTGGCTCCCGATTTTTCCGGAGCTTGGAAATGCTGGAGATAGCTTGCCTGGCCAGACTAAGCTCGCAACAGGCACTCGTGTTGCGTCACGCTTAGGATGGGCGGGCCCAGGCTACTATGTGCCACCAGGCATGAGGAGGACAGGTAACAGTTCTATCTGGTTAAATGTTGAATACCTGGTAGAAATGCAATTCCAAACGATGTGGTGTGTGCTGTGTAGATCTCCAAATACTATTTCAATTATAATTGAATGTTTGAAGATTGAAAAAAAAAATTTCTTGCACAAGAGAAACACGGTTTACAATAGAGACATAAAAACATACAATGATTGGGGGGAGGAAAATAGTAGCCCGCCCCCTTCACCACATCCACGGCAAAAGAGTGAGCGTGGCGCATGAAAGCGATTGGCATTTTGTCACCATTTAATGCTTCTTTCGTGTTTTTGAACCACTCTCTCACTTCACGGCGCCAAGTCAAATTTACATCTGTTCGAACATACTGAACAAGGAAGAAGGAATTGATTTAATGTGTGACCAACTTAAGCCAGTATTTGGAAAATTAGAAGATCTGGAAATCAATTGAAACAAGGTTAAGAGACATCGAGAAGAACCTTTAAGTAGAAACAAACTCGAGCAAATTTATTTCTGATCAGTTCGATCCCACATCGATGAAGCATGTGAGAAGCCAAGTGAATAATGCCCCTTTTCCACCAAAGCAGTTCCAGGGCTGGCTCGGGGCCAGTGCTTAGTTTGGAACCGGGTTTTCTGTTTCCACTGACAAAGAACTGGCTCTGGGGCCAGAAAAACCGGTTCCAGGCTAGCACCAGCTCTTTGCTGGGCCAGAAGAAAGAACCGCTTACGTCAGCGGGGGGGGGGGAGTTGTTAAGACCAACAACAATAACAAGACCGCGAAAGATCGCCATTTTTAAGCGACGAGAAGCAGCAGCTGTACAAACGCAAAGTCATCCATTATTATTGTTCTTGTTGCTGCTGCTTCTTCCGTGTTATTTTTGCTTCGATATTCGCGCCAAGGTTTATGCAAACGTAGCGACGTAACTGACGTATACAGCGACGTAACTAACGTGGCTTCCCTTAGCACCGTGAGCTATGGAAAAGCAAACTGGTTCTCAGCTGGCTTGCAAGTTGAACGAGTTGTGAACCAGCACCAGCACTGGCTCCGAACCAGCCCTGGAACCGATTTGGTGGAAAAGGGGTATAAGAGAGTCAATGGTATCCAGTCTGATAAAGTGATGCTCTGGTCTTCATGTATTCAAGATCTTGAAGTTTCACAACACCTTCGATGAGACTGTCAAAGTTCCTGGTGTCGAATTTGAATGGGGGAAGCCATGGCCTAGTGGTTAAAGAAGCAGCTTTGGGACCAAAAGGTTTCTGGTTTGATTCCCTGGACCAGCAGGAATGGCTGAAGTGTCCTTGAGCAAGGCACCTAACCCCCAACTGCTCCCCAGGCTGCTCTGGGTATGTTGTACATCGCTCTGGATAAGAGCGTCTGGTAAACGCCATTAATGTAATGCCATGTCATGAATGTTTTAAAGATCTGGTGTTCTACGTATCCTCGCCTTTCAAGTCTATTCTCCAACAGCCTTAGAAAGGGTACTTAACAGAAAGGGGAAATGGTAACTTAACAGGAAAAATGGACCAATCCATGTGAAATCACATGCAGATGGAGCCCTCCCTCCCTCATATTTTCTGGAAGAAACACAGCAGTGTGCAAGATTTCAGGCTTGTATCTTATTTCATAAAATCAGGAAGTTTTTCTTCGTTCAGATGTACACCGAGCGATAAAAATCAACTCGAACATAAGCAATGGATATAAAAATTTGGAAGATCTGCTTTGCTTTTTGTGTAGCGATATAGAGGGCCAAATTTGTCCCAAAGCAGAAGTTTATTTATTTATTTCCAATTTTCAGCAGGCTATAACTGCATATTATGCGACTGTAGTGTGTATTTCAGGAGTTAAAGACGTCCTATATTAGCTAACAATCCCTGACAAAATCATGCATCTTGCATGAATTGTTGAAAAGTAAAATCACTTATAGAAGTTTATAATTTTTGGACTGTAGCTCTCGTTTTTACAATAAAATTAGGGCCACATCCCCTTTTTAAAGCCTCTATAACTTAAAAAAAAAAAAATTAATGCAC
The DNA here is from genome assembly GCF_027579695.1 of Neoarius graeffei. Taxonomy (NCBI): domain Eukaryota; kingdom Metazoa; phylum Chordata; class Actinopteri; order Siluriformes; family Ariidae; genus Neoarius; species Neoarius graeffei. The sequence continues at coordinate 15,010,033 of NC_083583.1, read as the reverse complement.
ATACAAGCCTGAAATCGTGCACACTGTTTACTGGAAAGAGTGACATTATTTCCAGAACGTGTGAAGCAAATCTGAGACGGTCATCCAGAACCATGTTTTAAAATCTGCTGAACTGGTGGAGGACGGACCCAAAATCAAACAAACAATCCCATCATTACTGCTATTAGAACTACAAATTCTTGGGTTCCAGTCATGTAACTTTTCTTAGCAATTTCACTTCTGGTAAAACAGCTGGTGGTTGAGCAAACCAAAACGGCTGCCGTAGTGCAAACAACTAGCGATAACTTATCAGAGTACGCTCGTAATCTAGAAGCCACGGCTGGCTTTAGATATATTCAGAAGATTGCTATGTGCGATGGAATCGACCCCTACAGTCTGGGAAAGAAGGATTTGTCATACGATCTTGAAAACTACCCTTCAGTCGAGTTCCCCGACATCTCGAACTATCTGGTGTTGCAGACGTCCTTCTACACCGAAGCGCTGCAAGTTGAAGTGTAAACAAACAGTTGGCTTGATTCTCACTTGTGTTGGCTCTTATCTCTCAGCTAAATCATTCACAAAGCTCATCAGAAACCCCTTTAAAGACCTGGATCTTAGTTCAACAAGACGGAGAAGTGATCACGGTGCATTGTAACTGTACGGCTGGGGAAGAATTTTGTCGCGACCTTCATGCATATGGACTTTGTGAGGAGGAAACAAAGAAACAGCTGGGGACTTTAGCGCTTCGTGACTAAAAAAAAAAAGTAGCGTAAAATAACGACATAGCAAGAAAAGTACTTGGAAAACACTAAGGCCATAGCTGAGAGGGAGATACAAACCTTTCACCAAGTGATCACTGCAAACTCGAGCATGCTTCGACTCGGCTCCCTTCGATTTCAGTCAGAGGTTCAAAAGCCACCTTTCTCGACGTCTTTTTGTGAAATCCTGTGTTCGTTCACCCTTTTTTATGAGTTCACGGAGAACCCTGAAGAAACTTTTATCAGTTTCACGGTTTGATCGATTCGAACAACCTAAAACAACGCAAGCGTAAGGCGTTTTTCATGCCAGCAATGCACCTTCTCCGTACAAACGCTTTGTCAACTGAGTTTTGGTAGACCACCAGCTAAAGTTTGCAATAACTAACGAGGCGGATGTGACGTCACGTGGAACCCAAGAACAGGAATAAAACTGATTTATACCACAGCATTGTTAAATTCTCGAATCTGAAGGTGTGCGTTATTTTTCGAAAACATACAAAAATGCTGTTACAGGAAAACAATCCACTTCAGGGTGAAAACATAACACTTTGTCTCAGGACATAATGCACTACTATATTACCCTGGCGTGGATTATTTTACTGTTTCCTCACACCAAGTGTTTTAGTGCTTACTTTAATAATAAGCACTGAAGATTCACACAGCCAACCAATGAGAGTTTTGTCATGTGATTACATAGTGACACGCCCTGCAGATCTGAACTCATCATCTCATCTCATTATCTCTATCTGCTTTATCCTGTTCTACAGGGTCGCAGGCAAGCTGGAGCCTATCCCAGCTGACTACGGGCGAAAGGCGGGGTACACCCTGGACAAGTCGCCAGGTCATCACAGGGCTGACACATAGACACAGACAACCATTCACACTCACATTCACACCTACGGTCAATTTAGAGTCACCAGTTAACCTAACCTGCATGTCTTTGGACTGTGGGGGAAACCGGAGCACCCGGAGGAAACCCACGCGGACACGGGGAGAACATGCAAACTCCGCACAGAAAGGCCCTCGCCGGCCACGGGGCTCGAACCCGGACCTTCTTGCTGTGAGGTGACAGCGCTAACCACTACACCACCATGCCGCCAATTATTATTATTAGTTCTATTAGTAGTATCAATTGTCCCTTTTCCACTACCCTTTTTCAGCTCGCTTCAGCCCGACACGGCTCGCGTTTCGACTACCAAAAAACAGCACGACTCAGCTCGTTTCAGCCCTGCTTAGCCCCTAAAACTCGCACCATTTTGGAGTGGGGCTGAAGCGAGCCAAAGCAAGCCGACTGAGGCTGGGGGCGTGAGCAGACACTCCCCTGTGCACTGATTGGTGAGGAGGAGTGTCCTCACATGCCCACACACGCCCCGCGAGCACGCTGGGATCTGTAAACACCGTAAACCCGGAAGAAGAAGAGTTACGAATTACGAGAATTTCTGAAGCCTTATGCACCTCGCCTCATCTATACGCTCTTGCCAGTATCTGTTGGCGTTGTCGGTGACAACAAGCCACAGCACCAAGACCAGCAACACTAACGACTCCATGTCCTCCATGTTTATTGTTTACTATTCGGGTCGTGAGACTACCGCTTAAAAGGTCACTGATGTCACTGTTTGCGCTGCTTAACGACATCACGTGACGTCCACCCACTTTCGCTAACTCCACCCAATGTGTCCACCCACTTCCAGCCAGCACGGTTCAGCGCGGTTGTAGTCGAAATGCAACTCCAACAGCCCCACTCAGCTCGACTCAGCACGGCACGGCTCAGCCCGACTCAGCCGCGTTTGTAGTGGAAAAGCGGCAAATGAGACCTTGGTATCCAGTACTATGCAAAAGTCTTAGCCACATATAAAGAAACGCTGCTGACCAAAAATGGCTTTAAGAAAAGTTATTAAATGAAATGTTTCAACATTAAAAAACAAAACAAAACAAAAAAAACCAGTAAGCCATAATAAATGAAACAAAGCCAGTGTCAATATCTGGTATGAGACGACCCTTTGCTTTAGGCCAAACAAAATATGTGTTTCCTGGGTTTTCAAAATAGGGTAGGTAGGTAGGGAAAAAAAAAAAATTGTTTATCCCAAAAGTTTACGACAAATTTTCTAGGGTAGGTAGGAAAAAAAGTGAGAAGTTTCCTTTGAAAATTTTTTTTGCAAAATGCTCATTAAACGTTTGCAACTGATCCCAGAATGTCAGGACTGTGTGATTTGTTGTAGGAAACAATGTTGTAGTTACTCTATAGTTCTTCATTTGGAAATATTTTTAATTGTTGTGAATATCTTTTGCATTGCAATCGGCTGATTTGACAAGCAAACATTTCTGTCCACTGTGTCGCTTTTTGTTCCGAGGCGAACCTCCGTTTTATAGGCACCCGGAAGAATCGATGAAATATACTGCGCATGCGCAAGCAGTCATTTACATCCGACCCTTCGAGGCATGAACGCAAGGGTGGCCGGTTTTTCTACTTAAAAATCTAAGATAATCATCATTGTAACACTAGCAAGAATACGCAGCATTGTTCAGCTGTGTATTTGATTGCATCTAACGGTGACCCCTGTCTAGAAATGCCTACGAAATTTGGCTTTGCTGCGACCTTCGGTGTCCGAGTTATAAACGTTTAAAGGTGGGCCGGAGCCATGGATCAGATCAAAACTTAAGTCGCTGAGCAGCGCTTGCACGGTGGCGAATGACTGGCCGAGGCACCGTCCTACCAGGCCGTGCCCGTGCTGGTTTGAAAGGGCTGGGGTAGAGGGAGGTGCGTGTTGGAGGTCAATTTACTCCTGACGGGCCTCGTGTCTTTCGGCAAATACCGAGTGGTTTATATGACACGCCCTAGCGGTTCTCGTTTGACTCGCCAGGTGGCTGCCAAGCAGGTAGGGTCGGGCGCGAGAAATAGTTTGTTTATCGTGGTCATAAACAGTTGAAGGGTCGCAGTGTTTTTACAGGGTCGGTCGGGTAACCGGAAACACACATATTATTTTGTTTGACCTTAATAAATAAATAAATAAATAAATAAATAAATAATCGTAATCTCAGGTCCAATGAGTGCAGTTTTATAAGGGAATGAGCTGCAGGTTTTACTGAGAATCTTCCAGAACCAGCCGCAGTTCTTCTGGACACTTTGACTGGACACTTGCATTTTAATTTTGCCCCAAAACCCAGTAGCCTTCATTATGTTTTCAACCTGAAAAGTGCTCTCTTATGCCTTGGTCACAACCGGCCGTACGTGCGCCTACGGCCGGTCTACGTGCAAAAAATGCAAGAAACGCACAGAGGGTCCGCGTGTGACGTGCTGATTTTCGAGCCGTAGACTGGCCGCAGAGGTTCTTCGTCATGTCAAACAAACTCTACGGGCGCTTACGTTTTTTTCAGGTTGCAAGACAAACTTGCGGCCAACGTGCGTCTTTCTCCACGAACAAAAAAAACGCAGCGATTTGGGAAATGCCAAAAATCGCACAGCCAAAAAAAATTGTACGTCTGGTTGTGACCTAGGCTTTATGTCATATGCTGCTCAGACACAAACTTTTCTTTCTATAATGTTTAACTTTGTGCTGGAAAATTACAAACGCTTGGACTCTAAAATGTTTTCATACTGACTCAATAATGTACAAGTCATAAAATAGAAATCTATAACAAAATTTATACAGAAAAAAAATAGGCTGCCTAAGACTTTTACACAGTACTGTAATGTTGTATTGGTCAATCCTTAGACCGGCGAGTTGGCCTAGTGGTTAGCGTGTCCACCTCTTGACTAGGAGATCGAGAGGGGCGTCAAACTCTGTTACCAGAGGACCGTCCCCCTGACTGTAACCCGAGCTATGTAATCTGCGAGAGGCTAAAGAGCTACTTAAATAGAGGTTGGTGTGGCCTGGCGTGCCTTAACCTGGTTAGTACTTGGTGACAGACCAGGTGCTGACACGGGAAGGACTTTGACTTTTGACAAGTTTATTGTTGACAGGTATTAGATTTTAGCTCTCCCATCTACAACCCCGATTCCAAAAAAGTTGGGACAAAGTACAAATTGTAAATAAAAACGGAATGCAATGATGTGGAAGTTTCAAAATTCCATATTTTATTCAGAATAGAACATAGATGACATATCAAATGTTTAAACTGAGAAAATGTATCATTTAAAGAGAAAAATTAGGTGATTTTAAATTTCATGACAACACATCTCAAAAAAGTTGGGACAAGGCCATGTTTACCACTGTGAGACATCCCCTTTTCTCTTTACAACAGTCTGTAAACGTCTGGGGACTGAGGAGACAAGTTGCTCAAGTTTAGGGATAGGAATGTTAACCCATTCTTGTCTAATGTAGGATTCTAGTTGCTCAACTGTCTTCGGTCTTTTTTGTCGTATCTTCCGTTTTATGATGCGCCAAATGTTTTCTATGGGTGAAAGATCTGGACTGCAGGCTGGCCAGTTCAGTACCCGGACCCTTCTTCTACGCAGCCATGATGCTGTAATTGATGCAGTATGTGGTTTGGCATTGTCATGTTGGAAAATGCAAGGTCTTCCCTGAAAGAGACGTCGTCTGGATGGGAGCATATGTTGCTCTAGAACCTGGATATACCTTTCAGCATTGATGGTGTCTTTCCAGATGTGTAAGCTGCCCATGCCACATGCACTAATGCAACCCCATACCATCAGAGATGCAGGCTTCTGAACTGAGCGCTGATAACAACTCAGGTCGTCCTTCTCCTCTTTAGTCCGAATGACACGGCGTCCCTGATTTCCATAAAGAACTTCAAATTTTGATTCGTCTGACCACAGAACAGTTTTCCACTTTGCCACAGTCCATTTTAAATGAGCCTTGGCCCAGAGAAGACGTCTGCGCTTCTGGATCATGTTTAGATACGGCTTCTTCTTTGAACTATAGAGTTTTAGCTGGCAACGGCGGATGGCACGGTGAATTGTGTTCACAGATAATGTTCTCTGGAAATATTCCTGAGCCCATTTTGTGATTTCCAATACAGAAGCAAGCCTGTATGTGATGCAGTGCCGTCTAAGGGCCCGAAGATCACAGGCACCCAGTATGGTTTTCCGGCCTTGACCCTTACGCACAGAGATTCTTCCAGATTCTCTGAATCTTTTGATGATATTATGCACTGTAGATGATGATATGTTCAAACTCTTTGCAATTTTACACTGTCGAACTCCTTTCTGATATTGCTCCACTATTTGTCGGCGCAGAATTAGGGGGATTGGTGATCCTCTTCCCATCTTTACTTCTGAGAGCCGCTGCCACTCCAAGATGCTCTTTTTATACCCAGTCATGTTAATGACCTATTGCCAATTGACCTAATGAGTTGCAATTTGGTCCTCCAGCTGTTCCTTTTTTGTACCTTTAACTTTTCCAGCCTCTTATTGCCCCGTCCCAACTTTTTTGAGATGTGTTGCTGTCATGAAATTTCAAATGAGCCAATATTTGGCATGAAATTTCAAAATGCCTCACTTTCAACATTTGATATGTTGTCCATGTTCTATTGTGAATACAATATCAGTTTTTGAGATTTGTACATTATTGCATTCCATTTTTATTTACAATTTGTACTTTGTCCCAACTTTTTTGGAATCGGGGTTGTAACATCCTCACCAGCCAACATTCCTTCCAATACTGCTAGAGATGAAGATACAAGAATGGTATTTTCATCAACCACTCTCTGCACCTTAAAACACGCTACAAGATGTTTAAAGCAGGCTAACCTTTTCCCTCGAGAAAATTACATTTCTCTAATCCGATTTGCAAACATTAATGTGCAAGCAGATCCTGCGATATACCCACAAAACCATTATATTTGTCTATGTGTGGTTAATCAGGCTGAATTTTTCATCCCGCTCTCCCTCTATCCCCCAGGCCAACTGCAGACTCAGACATGGCGAACGCCCAGCCGTGCAAAAGCAGATCTGCTGACCCTTGAGGCTCGATTCAGCTTTTCTCCTTCGAGCTTGCGAGTGCCTTAATGATTAGAGCACTTCATGCGGATCCTTGCTGAATGCTTGCAGACGCTCCCTGTTCTCTCAATGCAGCCTGTTCAATGAGCTCAAATCTCCTGGTAGGAACTGAGAGTCAGTCCTGGTTGCTTTTAGTCAGACCAGATTCCTCTTACTGCAGGGATGGACTGAAACCAAAGCTCTCAGGCTTCCCATGAGTTGTGTGGGTTTTTTAAGCTGAAACTCAACAACTCTGCAGTACAAACAGGAGGGCACGATGGGGTTACAGCCATATCCCTAATGCAGTATGACGCTAACCAATTCCACCTGCCATCCAGAGTTTGGGGGTTTGCTGAAGCACGGACTGAAGATGGGGGGGAATTTGCGAATTTCAGCAAGGCTGAAAGGAAGCTTGTCGTTTCCGCCACCCTCTGAGCTGACTCTGCTCTGAGTCAGGGTGGCCGATTCTAATGGACTAAACAGAGGAAATAGATTAATGCTGCAGCCATTAATAATTCCCGCAACTGTTCCCTGTGAACGAATTAATCACTCTGCCTCTCTGTCAGACAAAGAGCCTGGAGTGAAACAGAGTTACTGCTGGAGCAAAGGATAGCTCTGTATTCAATTGGTACCATGCGGAGCAGCACATCTTACTCTCGAGAACCTAAGCAGATATACATCGACATGCACACGCAACCAAATCGATAACTTGGCTTCGAATGTTTCTTCGGCCTAATCGCTTTCACGGATGGGCGGTGCTTATGATATTTCTTCAGATTTATCGCAAAATGGATTTAAAATATATGCATCACTTTGGATCATGTGATCAGTACATCACTGTCCACACACATTTCCGCTAAATAGCAAGTTGGATGCTAGCTGTCAGGACAAATTGATGTGACGGCTACGTCGCTACAGTACGTCAAGCTCTCAATTGATATTCAAGATATGTTGAAGAAAGAAAATGGTGAGAATATGAGGTGATACAAGTCCATTAAGCCCGTTTCTCGACATCGCTACTAATCTCAGGCCCACTTTACACGGTCTGAAACAAAAACGCAAAAGTCCATTTTCGTTCTCACTTTTTTCCGCGTCTACACGACCGTTTTCAAGGAGGAAATCTGCGTCTATACGGTGACGCATAAATGTGTGGAATTCAATTGGATGTGCATGCCAGGCGGCTAGGTGGTGCTGTGAAAGACCTCCGCTATGTCTGCACGCATGCGCAACGTCTTCCGTCTCGTCTGATCTGCACATCTGCGCCGCGAAAACTTTGACTACTCTGGCTATGGTAAGTAAGAAAGTAAGTAAAAAAGTAAGAGCATACTATACCCGCCTCTGTTCATTAGCGGTATATGTGCAGATTCGGTATAGATGTTCGAAGGACTCCTGGACGTTTATTAAAGCTGCCAGAGCAGCTTGAAGGTCCGTTGGATCGATGTAATCAGACATGCTCTTACTTTTTTACTTACTTTCTTACTTCCCGGGCTGGCATGTACAGTATATGACATATGTATGACGTAAACGCGTACCCGACGCGAGCAGATCCGAGCAGAGTTTCGCGTATTGGGTAGGTTAGACGGATATGCAACGGGGGCCGTTTTTAACTTATCCACTCTGGAAGGCGTTTTCAATTTTTTCCGTTTTTCAGCCTCGGAAACGCCGTCCCCGTGTAGACGAAAGGCACTTCCGATAAAATATTTAGTCGTTTTTACCCGACAGCGTCCTCGTGTAAACGGGCCCTCAAGCTGAAACGGAGCTTATTCTGTTGGCAAATAGACGACATTCTTTTCCGCTACATTCATTCATGAGCATTCCTGATACAGGAAAGGTTGTAAAAGTTTAGCGAATGTAACAGATTTCATGACTTCGTCCAGAAAATCAAGTCAGTTTATTTGTATCGCGTTTTTAACAACAGACATTGTCGCAAAGTAGCTTTACAGAAAAATAAAGACTGTCATGTCAGCTAATTTTATCCCAGATAAATTTATCAACTGTGAGCTCCTGCTCACTTACGTATCCCCCCCCACTCTCGCTTATATCAGAATGCAAGCAATCGAAGGAATAGGACACTTATTATGAATGTTGACTTCAACAAATAATTAACCCTGAAACAAGTAAAGAGCAGTGTTCTCCTCAGGGATTTCAAACAGCATTTTGCTTCTTGAAATAGCGTCAAAATCCACGCTATACCTTTCGTAAATACATTCTGCAGTCGGTAAACAGGAAGTCGATGTAGGACAGACCTAAAAACTGTAAACACGGTATAGAACCCCAAGCTGAAGCTCGGTACCAAATATCAAGCAGTTATGATTTGTAGTTGCTGAGAAAAGTGTTGTGAACATTTTTCGTCAATACGTTCAGTCGGTAAACAGGAAGCAGATGTGGAACAGACCTGAAAACGGTATACAACCCCAAACTGAAGTTTGGTACCAAGCAGCTATGATTTGTGGTTGCTGAGAAAAAGGGTGTTTCAGACAGACGGAAATACAGAGATACGGACGGACGGACAGAGGTATATTATATATACACACTAGTGCATCTAAAAAAATTAGAATACCATGAAAAAGTTCCTTTTTTTCATAATTTAATTCAAAAAGGTAAACTTTCATATATTCTATATTCATTACATGTAAAGTGAAATATTTAAAGCCTTTTTTGTTTTAATTTTGATGATTATGGCTTATAGCTGACGAAAATCAGAAATCCAGTATCTCAAATTATTAGAATGTTCCCCAAGATCAATCAAAAAAAGGGATTTACAATACAGAAATGTCCAACTTCTGAAAAGTATATTCATTTATACACTCAATACTTGGTTGGGGCTCCTTTACCATGAATTACTGTATCAATGCGGTGTGGCATGGAGGTGATCAGTCTGTGGCACTGCTGAGGTGTTATTGAAGCTCAGGTTGCTTTGATAGTGGCCTTCAGCGTATCTGTATTTTTGGGTCGGGTGTTTCTCATCTTCCTCTTGACAATACCTCATAGATTCTCTATGGGGTTCAGGTCAGGCAAGTTGGCTGGCCAATCAAACACAGTAATATCATGGTCAGCAAACCATTTGGTAGTAGTTTTGGCACTGTGGGTAGGTGCTAAGATCTGCTGGAAAAGGAAATCAGCATCTCCAAAAAGCTCGTCAGCAGATGGAAGCATGAAGTGCTCTAAAATCTCCTGGTAGATGGCTGTGTTGACTTTGGACTTGATAAAATACAGTGGACCAACACCAGCACATGACATGGCACCCCAAATCATCACAGACTGTGGAAACTTCACACTGGGCTTCAAACACCTTGGATTCTGTGCCTCTCCACTCTTCCTCCAGACTCTAGAACCGTGATTAACAAATTAAATGCAAAATGTACTTTCATCTGAAAAGAGGACTTTGGACCACTGAGCAACAGTCCATTTCTTTCTCTCCTTAGCCCAGATAAGACACTTCTGACATTGTCTCTGGCTCAGGAGTAGCTTGATATTAGGAATGCGAAAGTTGTATCCCCTTTCTTGAAGATGTCTGTTCATGATGGGTCTTGATACACTGACACCAGCCTCAGTCCACTCCTTGTGAAGCTCTCCCAAGTTCTTGAATCAACTTTTCTTGACAATCCTCTCAAGACTGCGGCCATCCCTGTTGCTTGTGCACCTTTTCCAGCCACCCTTTTCAGCAATGACCTTTTGTGGCTTACCCTCCTTGTGGAGGGCATCAGTGATCATCTTCTGGACATCAGTCAAGTCAGCAGTCTTCCCCATGATTGTGGTTGTGTGTACTGAACTACACCGAGAGATACACTGTGTTCATACTGTTTTACTCAAACTCGAAATGAAATATTCTAATATTTTGAGATGGTTTTTTTTATGTTTTTGTACTGTATGCCATACTGATTAAAATTAAAATAGAAAAATGCTTGAAACATTTTAGTTTATGTGTAATGAGTCTATAATACAGTACATTTTCACTTTCTTAAATAACTGATGGAAAATATTGAACTTTTTCACAATATTCTAATTTTTTGAGATGCACTAGTGTATATATATAAAAACCTCCCTGAGAAGACATGAGGAAGAAACCTTGAGAGGAACCAGACTCAAAAGGGAACCCATCCTCATCTGGGTGATAACAGACAGCATGATTTATATATAACTCGCTTCTATAACAGCGTCCTATATACAGTCATCACAAAGTATAACTGTGTAACCAGGAAATTCATTATAGTTTTATCATGAAGTCTGTTTTGTTGAAGTTATCAACTGTTCATTGATGGAGACTTGAGTGCGAAACTGTTCATGACAGCCGCAGTCCTAAAGTTATCATGACAACTGTAGTCCTCAGCCATCGTAGCAAAACTGTTAAGTGTCCAGCGCCGTCTTCTCAGTATGTCTTTAGACTGTCTATACGGGGCCGTCCTCTACAGGAGTGACACGATGAGACTCCAGCCAGAAGTAGGGCGTCAGGATGGATCAGGCAAGATCCATGTGGTGTTTCAAAGGGGTAGCTAGTTATCAAAAGCAATCATAAGCCAGAATGCTATTATTCTTATCAAAATAAGGCTGCTTTGATATTTCTTTTCAAAACCGCCAGCACACATTAGCCACCCACCTTGCAGTTTAAAAACAACCCACACCACTGGCATTTTTTTGGATCGTGGCACTTTTGAAGTTAGAAGAGAGTTATACTTTTCAGACAAGCACAGAGTGATGGACTCGTATACCCAGCCACTGGGGTTGCACAAGCTAGTGCATACTTTGTGCCAGTCCCAAGCTTGGATAGATTGCGTCAAGAAAGGCATCCGGTGTAAAACCTATGCCAAATCAAATATCCAGTAAAAAGATCCACTATGGCAACCCCTAACAGGAGCAGCTGAAAGATGATGATGACAGAGCGATGGACACCTCCTGACCAATCAGGTTGCAAGTTAAGGGGCAAACTAGCCTAAAAAAAATCAACATGGGGGACAAAGTGGGGGTGAAAAATGAGTCTTTTTAGTGAGCGAATACACGAGCTGCATGCATACACATACTTCCATACTGCTAGCATGCACAAAGAAGTATGGAGGGCGTCCGAATACACAGTAAGCACTTAATGATAGTCGAATGGTACCTGGACGAACTATACATTTGTAGTATGCAATTGTACCACACTACGCTACCCCATAATTCAGTTTGAGTCTCTGAATAAGAAAAATATTTGGGGCGGGACGGTAGTGTAAGTGGTTAGCACGGTTGCCTCACAGCAAGAAGGTTCTGGGTTCGAGCCCAGCGGCCAGCGGGGGCCTTTCTATGTGGAGTTTGCATGTTCTCCCCATGCCTGTGTGGGTTTCCTCTGGGTGCACAGTCCAAAGACGTGCGGTTAGGTTAATATGGGACGACCTTGGGCTGAGGTGCCCTTGAGAGAGGCACCTAACTCCCAACTGCTCCCCAGGCGCTGTTTGCATGGCTGCCCACTGATCTGGGTGTGTGTGTGAGAGGAATTTCACAAGCGTGCGATGAATAAAGTTCTTCATAAGAAGAAGACGGCTGTATGAAATGAAGCCAGTTGTTGAAATGGTGTACAAACATACCAGGAATTGTTTAAGCATCGAACATGTATTACAGTTACGGTCAGGTAGTAGGTATTTAACAGTGCTTAGTACGTACTGAGAATTCGGATGCAGCCAGGGAGATGAAAACATTTGAAGCGACGTATTACAGGTATTTAACAGACGCTCTTATCCAGAGTGATGCACAACATACCCAGAGCAGCCTGGGGAGTAGTAGTTAGGGTATGGTGCCTTACTCAAGGGCACTTCAGCCATTCCTGCTGGTCCAGGGAATTGAACCGGTGACCTTTTGGCCCCAAAGCTGCTTCTCTAACCATTAGGCCATGGCTCCCCCCCATGACATCCCACTTTAAACGTCGCATATGATCAAATCGCGCACACAACGAAATTCTCTGCCTCCAAAGCAACAGCAAAGACAAACATCATTCCTCATAAGTCAGTTACACCAAACTTTATCAGTAATAGAGATGAAGCAATCAGTAGAACAAATCGAATCGGAGCCATCTAGGTTAGGAAGTAAGCTGATGGCTAGGTAGGACTGGTAAAAGCATCGTCACGGTTACATCGTGGACATCACATGAGGCGTCCGTACACCTTCAAGTCGCACAACCGATCTTTTCCAAATTGGATCCGGAACCAAGCAGCATTTCCTTTCAGAAATCACTTAAGCGAGTGTTTGCAAACTGGACCTTCAGGTGAGATGATGTCAACCGCGAACCGTTTTGTTGCGGCTCGAGATTGTGCGGATTGTCGGGCGGGAACGGCGACACGCAATTAGTCACAGTCCTCTTTACACAAGATATGATGTCTCCATTATCATTCATTAATGAGAACACTCGAGTACACGGCCGCTCCCCCGCACTCACACACTGCTTAGCTCTTTATTCCATTCTTTGCCTCTAAAGAGGGGGAGGCGGCAGGAGAAAATCTTCATTAGGAGCAGAGCTAGGAACACTGGAGGCTTCGCAGGAAAATGGAGAAGGGTGGGGGTGACCGAGCGGGTGAGACAGCACAAGAGAGAGACAGAGGAATAAATTGAGGCTGATCTAGCGTGCTGCATTTTGAAGAGGCCGGATTTGCATAACTGTGCAGCAGAGCAGAGGGAGAAATGTGTCAGTGCTGACAGCTCGCAAAGAATCTTAAAGCTCCAGAGCCAGCGGCACTCTCTTTCTTTCGCTCTCTCTTTGCCTGACTCTCGGTAACCCCTCTCGAAAGAGTCAGAGGTCGCAAGGCGCTCCTGTGTGCTCGGCCCTCTCAAGGCAGCGCTTGCTTAATGATCAGCTGCTCTCGAGGGGGAAGACCGGCTCAAGCTTTCCTGCTGGAAGGGCAAACGGAGATATCTGCAAACATGCCTATGGACACGTGTGCGTATGAATGAATGAGCAAGCACATTGCAGGGTGGAGGGGGGGGGGGAACAAAAACCCAAACCGACAAGCCCAACACATCAACGCGTGCAGATGTGGAAATCGCAAAACATAACTGTTGATGGGCAGGAAACGGAGCAGCGTGTCGGATTTTTTCCTCTCTCTCAGAAAAAGAAGAAGAAGTGGACTCGCACACTTAGCATTCAGCAGCAGCAGCAGCCCTCTTTCACAGCTCAATCTCAGGAGAGAGTCTGTGATGTCTCGGAGAGCGGCGCGCAAAGCCCCGCTGGTTCTTAACTCATGAATCTTGCTGAACCCCTTGCAGTTTGATCTGCTGCTCTGGTTGGACGTGTTGGAAGGAAAGCACTTGTGGGATAGCAGCTATCAGGGCCTCTCGATTGTATATGCAAACATGAAATCAAACCCAGCAGGGAAGAGCCTCCCGTTTGCACACTTGCACTCTACCCCCCTCCCTATCTATGCTTGCTGCTTCTTTGTGCTGGGATTTCGGAGAATTACAACTCGCGGCACAATAAGCTCAACATTAATGCAATGATTCTGCGAACAAGCCGCTTCGAGCTCTCGGTCTTGGTCTAGTCAGGGGAAAAAATTAAAAATAACACCCTTTCTGACAAACACTGCTTTCCCTGGAAAGATAGCACACAGAAATCACTGTGTGTGTCACTCCCTCTGGGTAAAGCAGTGCAGGAAAGGGCAAGAAGCAGTTACGCGTGCACTCACATACACAATCTCGCTTGCTCTTTCCCTCACATGGCATGCTGCAGGGGAGAGTGACATTGATCCGTCAGCCCCCGTCCATCCGTCTCGCTGAAAGAGGGAACGGGATTGTTAATAAAAATGGAAATTGAGCTGCACACGTGGCCAGAAGCCATGCACAGCTGGCCGGTTCTATCTGACATCTCCCTGTAGGCGCTCTCAGGAACTCAGTGCCTCTGATCTGGGCAAACACTCACACACCAGCTAATAACCCTCGGTGGAGGTAGTGGGCGATGATGTATGGTCTTCTGTCATGATATGCGCTAAAACATTAACAATTCAATCCAAGTCTTGGCGTATCAACAGGAAATTACTGACCACTCGACGCGTTTGGCCCTTCAGGAAACGTTGGCGCATGAGCAATCCTCGAGCCGCGCTAATGGCCAAACAGGTGCGTCTGCAATTGTGGCTCAGATTACACGTACCAACATGCCAAACTGTCATCCAAACCTTTCATCTTATCCCGAAATGAGAGGCGGGGTTCTTGTGCTCTCTGGAACGCCGTGTTCTCAGGGCTGTTTGGAAACACCTCAGCTTTGCACGGCACTGGTAGCGCGCGGTTCGGAAATCCTTTAAATCTACAAGTGCTCTGAAAATGACCGATACCGGCTTGGCGTGCCGAGAGCGATCGCCAACGCAGAAGCGAGAAGTAAGCAGTTCGACTCCTGGAATCCATCATCTGTAAAAGCGGCCTGATGCTTAATCAATTATCCTGCCCTGCTTCCAATTTCCAGCTAAGAGCCACAAAGGGAACTACCTATCAGCCATCAGGATAGATTGATTCCACCCCCCTTCTTTTTTTTGAACATAATGGGACCGGGACTGTAACTGTTTCAGGCCTTTTTACAGAGGGTTCTGTGAGAAAGACATTATTCCATTGGGGGGGAGGGGTGTCCTTCAGAGTCGCGAAGGGAAGTAAATGGCTTTAAAAGCTGCTCTGACAGCGATCCTGCATTAGCCGTGCCATGTAGAACTGATGGAATTAGCAATGTGGATCCATGCCTTTCATGAGTGCATTTGAGAAGCTATGCTGAACAATCGCAGGAAAGTGAGATGGACTGTGTGTGCATACTGATTTTATGGTATGGGTTAATCAGGGGCTAGGAGTGATATATTCGTGTCTGTAATATATTCGTATCCATCATCCAAAGCCAATTTCATGTCTGCTAGCGCGTACGATTACATTACAGCTTGATTCCGACTAGTAAAAACCGATCTACCGTCAACCAGATCACGTCGTATGACGTGTAGCTGATAGCGCTGTGGAAGGTTACAGGATTCAGAACGTGTTCTGGCTTTTAACGATTTACGATGACTCTAGTTGAGCAGTTTTCAGTCGACTACACAGATATATTGTAGCCTAATATAATATAGATATTTAATCACTGTCTAAAAGTGGAGCTCCTGATGCGCGAGTGTACGTATGAGCAAAATATTTGCAAGGGCACAAAATCAACCTGAACAGAATAATACTATTATAGCACCACGAACTGCGTAGGTGTCGTGTATTTCGTGTCAATAAATTGCTGCGTTGTCTTGTGACATTATTGTGATACCAATAAATGAGATGTGAGCAATTCCAGCGTTATGGACGTGACACTTGAACTCAAAATGGCAACAAATGACCCAGTGCATGTTTTATTGTCTCCCGGTATTTAAACAGGTGTTGCATATTTTAAGGCTGTACCATACTGGAGAAGTGATAGAACAAGAACAATTCCCATAGTACATCTAGGGCATGCCAGAAAATGCCAATAAAAGATGCGTTATGGATGTGACAGAAAAAGTATCACTTTTCTTGGGTGACTGTACATTTTTATCAAACTCTGTGAAATTGTAAACCTAATGTCGAAATGGAGATATCCATTTGATAGAGGGGTCCAAGGTGAATATTAAAAAATCTTTGTTTAAAATATTTTATTTCATGCAGAGTTCCGGAAGGAAAAGTCAGCGTTATGGATGTGACGAAATTCCGTTATGGATGTGACGCGTCTGAAATAGACATGGCATATGTTTAGAAAATCAGCAATTTAACCACCATAACCCTTTGAAAAACTCTCTAAATATCAGCTAAAACTATCAAAGTTCTTAAATAATATTTAGGATGGCTATTGTTTTGCTGTTTTGTGGATTTTAGCATACATTTCTGTGGCTTGTGGCAATAATATAGAATTGTACATGATCAAAGTTGATTTTAGCTTGGGGTTTACATTATAAGAAAGAAAGACTGACAGTGACATATTAGGTGATCAAAATATTTATTTATGTATGTATTTATTTGTTTATTTATTTAGTACAGGCCTAGGTGATATCTCTGGGAGTGGTTTTGATGTATTACATGTTGCTTTATTTTTGCATGGTGAGGTTGACATTTACATGGAATTGCGCAAATGCATCGCAGTTATGAAAACATTTATTCCTTTCTTTGACACCGCATGCCATGCGCCAGAAACATTTATTATGGTGTGACTCTGCTGGGTGCCTGGTGGACAGCAGTGAACCAGCGCTTTCACTTTACATCATTACGATATAGTGATCATCCAATATCAAACTTGATATGTCAAACAGTTGTCTGGTTACATGCAGCACCATTAGGGCTAATTGCTATGCACCTGTTCCTGATTAGAGTGCAATCACAGCACATAAAGACTCTCAGTAACACACAGACTTTGCAAAGAATACACTCTGAGTCTGATGTTACCAAGCCTTGTAATTTTGTATTGCTTTTCTAGCGTGCTTTCAATAAAACTCTTACTGCACTTACATCCGTCTAATCGCCTTTACGTGACCGAAACTCAACTATCCAACAAGCTAGTGGACTAACAAAACTGTTTTAACTAATTTTACACAAAACTGTCATGAATATTTTCTATAAAATGTGTTATTTTTTCAAAAGAAAATTAAAAATCAGCACTGGATAAAAACTCTCTTACGTAAATAAAGATGCAGATTTCGTTGTCCCGTGGTCAAGCATTTATGAGATACGTTGCCTTGTACTTACGATCGGGTTCCCTGCGGTGGATCCCGGATGTATGGACGCCGTATGGTCAAGCCATCAAAAATCAAGTGGATGCATTACCATATTCTCTTAAGCATGGGGCGCCGCTCCGTGAGCGAAGCACACAAAAAGCCCCACTATTTGCAAATTGGTAGAGGACTGACGGTTCAGTGAAGCAATTCTCCTCAAATCAGATCCCAAATGGATTCTTTCGGAGACCTTAAAGTTGATGGTGAATCCTTTCCCTAAACGGAATCGCCATCTCTGGAATTAATCATCATCAATGGTGATTTCGAGCAGAAAATGTGGGCATACAGCAATCAGTTGAATTGTTGCAAGATGTTAAATTATTTCATTCTCGCCTTTCAAGACGTCCAGGCGCAATTAATATGAACACAATGTTCAAAGGATCATAAATTGTGCGGTTTCATATTTCACGGGATTTTCTTTTAATGGAACGCAGTGATGCGTTTAAACCATAAATACTATAAAATTTTAAACCAGAACATCGTTAAATCTAATATACATTCGGAATGGACAAACTTCGTATCCTGTCCAGAATATTTGTTGTTTTTTTTAAATTATTCATAGTTACTCGTTGAACATTTAAGTTCGTCTGTAGCGATGTTTAAATTGAATGCACTTCACGACTCGAGGCTGTAGCTATGGACCCTTTTCATGTGACGTCACGACAAACGCGGCCGCCATTTTGGACACGTACTACCAGTAGTTTACCACAGCCAACATTGAGGAACGGCAGCAAAGAAAGTGTTTATTTTCAGCAAGACTTCCATCATGCCACTATATTGTTGTGCACCTGGATGTAGTAACCATCAACAAACAAGGCAAGGGTTATCATTTTATCGGATCCCGGTAGATGCTGACCGACGGAGAAGATGAATAGCGGCATACCAACGCTTGTGTAGTGACCACTTTGTTGGAGGTAAGACGAATAAAATTAGCCAGAAAAGGCATTACATCGCTGTTAACATTCCATTCTAGTTTACTGTAATTATGATCTGGCAGCTATTTACACCGGATCCAGTGTAAATAGCTGCCGGAGCCAACGTCCGAGGTTCCGGAGCGCGCTAGCTCGGACGTTGGCTCCGGCAGCTATTTACACTGGATCCGGTGTAAATAGCTGCCAGATCATAATTACAGTAAACTAGTAAATACAGTTTTCTGCATCTCGCTCCTTTTTCTTTTATGTTTGTCGCCTTCCTCGCATTCAAACCGATTCGAGCCGAAGTCCACTACATGTCCAAAATGGCGGTCGCGTTTACAAAGGTCACGTGACTGAAAAGGGTCTATACCGCGAGTTACTTGTTTCAAATCCGACAACCTGCTGCACTACACACATCAGCCTAAGGGTAATCGAGCTGCTGCTTCTTACTAGGTGGATTAAATAACGTAAACAGCTGACAAAACCCCTCGGAAATCATGCAGGTATGAAACACTGAGCAAGTTGTCATAAAAGTATTCTGCTTACTACATGCAGTCACAAGTAACTGCATATCAATTAGACATAAGGAGGGAAAAAAAAAAGAAAAGCTAGCTGGACATGAATCATATTTTGATTTGTGATACGAGAAGACATCAGAACATCTCGTACTGGAAACGTTTAATGACTTCACCATCTGCTACATAATAATAATAATAATAATAATGCCCATTTCACTTCATCTTTATTAGTGCACTTAAATAGCATTAAACAAGCTTGTGAAACATTCGTTAACAGGTTTGAGCCGAGTCCGGTTTCCAGGCAACCAAAACATGAGACAAGGAAGCACACTAGACCTTTTTCCTTGAATGAATTTATCATTAGTCCTCGTCTGATATTCAATATATGCTCAAAAGTATTTATTATTAAAGATGTTGCAAGTACAGGCTTTGAAGGCATTAAGTTAAAAAGAGGAAAAAAGCTACGCGTATTTTAAATTCATCTCTACATCCCATCACCAGAGCACTCGCAGTATAAGAAGTTGATTAAATGAAGAATGTTCTGCCTTTCAGCTCATCAGAGGAGCAAAACGCAGTTGCTTGTTTGCTAACGAGGCATGACAAAGACGCAGGAAACATGGTTTTAGCCTCTCTGAATGTGGGCTCACACAGAAACTAGGTCAGATCGGCTCCTCTAGGGCTCCCAGCACAGACAGCAGAATTAAATGCTGCTCGTGATAATTATCAGAACGGCAGCCGGAGTAAGAAGGCTGTGGGTTTTTTTGTTTTTGTTTTTTTGACATGGGGTGAATCTGAGAAAGTAATGAACGATAGATGAATGGCGAAGACTGGAGAAGATCAGCTGGAGTTGAGTGCAAGAGAGTACTTTTCCAGAAGCACAAACTCGGGTGCTCGGCTGCACTGCGGTGAAGAATAAACATTGACGTGAGGCAGAGAGAGCTCGGCTCTGCCTCATCGAGTGGCTCCTGGACGCCTGCCAATCTCACGCCACAACTCATTAACGCTCATAGAGTCCATCTGTGGAGCACGGCGCTCACCTCAGAAGCAGCCGAGAGCGAAAACGTCAAAGAGGCCGAGGCTGTGCCGAAACGAAACCTGTAGACACGTTGCCATGGAGATTTGCTTCGCCCTTTATCTATCATCTACGCATTTGGTAAAACTGTAAATGCCATTGTAATATCATGTAGGTGATATGGTTTGACATTTTGAAGCGCTTGAAATGAAAATAAATAAATAAATAAATAAATAAATAAAAACCCCGACCGTGTGTTTTCTGTCTCGGCGTACCGTCGGTTGGTGCCGTGGATGTTAACACGTAAACACGAGCTCAGCGGGCCTCTTGTGCAGAGAAAAGACTAGTCCATACATGGGGATAGGGGAGAGGAGTGTGAGCGGAGTGTTTATGAGAGCTCAGCCCATCCCCTCCCCCCAGTCTTCTATCCTCCCTCTCCGTGGCACAAAGACAGCAGAGCCGAGGTGCTCAGGCTGTGGATTATCCCGCTGGGATATACAGCTCTGACCCTCGATTGAGGTGGCTGCGCTTGGAACTCAGTGTAAACATGGCTATTAGAGAGACAGAAAGGAAAGGAAAAAAAAAAAACCAAACACAGGCTAATTATTCAGCAGGCTTATAAAGAAAAACGACACGACACAATGAGGCATTGTGTTTTGTTTTTATCATCTTGAACTTCCCCAAGGCAGAGATTTGGAGATTAAAAAAAAAAAAAAAAAATCAACATAAGATAAGGATCTGAACATGAAAGCGTGCGTGCGCGCGCGAGTACGAGTATGCGTGCATGCCAAAATACACTGGGAACGCCATCAATCGCAATGTACACAAGTTACAAGATCGTGTAATAGTGCAGCGTACATCAGGAATAACATAAGATGGGGCGTACTGTTCTAGGAAAATAATCAACGACAGTATAGTATGATGCAGCCTGATGCCAGGTGTTACCACCTTGACGTGACGACAGCACCTCCCGAAGCATTTGATTCCTTTTCCACCACAGCAAATAGTGCAACCAATTATTACAATTTGTATTTAGTAGTCAACAACACATCAGGCTTTTCATCCGTTTATCCCTCCTTCGCGATCCAGTTGCAGAGAAAACTATTTGAAATCTTTCACTGAGGGGAAAACCAGGGGGTTTTCCTCTCTAGGATTACAATTCAATTATTTCCTCATTGAGTCATAGCCGAACCAAGATACAAGGCAAAAGCTCACGTACGGTACATCTTTCGCTGAAAACGTGGCAGGCCGTTACGTCAAATTCTTGGCTCAGAGTTTGGCTGAAGCCTATAGAGGCACCTGTCTGTACTGTATGTGTATGTTTAACAGAGCTCGAGCGTGTTTAAGGATGCAAGATGGTCATTGGTGTGCCAGCCTCAGGTAGCGATTCCGCAGTCGCCGTGTGGCGCCACGTTACGTAACCTCAATTTGTGATGGAATCCTCCGTGGCCGAGCGGTTGAGAGTGCTGTCCAAGAAAGGAACACATTTTGCAATGTCGGTTCAAATCCTGGCGTCGACGTAAAAGGCTGAGCTCAGACCGACACAGGTGTCTAGTACATGAAAATGTGTGGCTATTACACATGGAATGATTCACCCAGTTCACGCTTCGATTCGGTTCATGATGCTCGGTTTGCCATGCAATTTTCTCACGATATTTTTGGGGAAAATAAATAAATAAATAAACAAACCGCCACACGATTAATTTTCTTAATAACCAACAAAAATTATTTTCCCACATTTGTAAAGGTTTGACTAAAATATAGTATAAAATATTCCATTTCGTCATAAACTTTTACGAACATTTGTACTCCCTCCATTTTCTTCAGCTTTCATCAGTCTGTAAAAAGTGAGCTCCGATTTTAGTCAGCCAATCACACAACAGCTCTTTCCCATTTTAATTTTGCGTTTTCGTGGCATTAGAGCTGTGTTACTTCTACCTACAGTGAAGTCATGTGTATTCCCGCTATCTTACGTTCGTGTAAATACGGAGGAGATTATAGAACATCGCACAAATTTGGACACCGTGAAAAACGATCGAGAAATTTGGAGTATTTCTCGATAATTGCCTCAATCGACTCGGCAAAATGGCGGCCAATTGCTGTGTCATTGTAAGTGAGGAAGAATTACAAATGATGAAAGAAAATGTGGTTCCTAAAAGCACTAAAGATGCTATGAAGGTTGGTCTAAAACTATTCAAAGGTAAGGTGGAATTGTGAATTATCAAAATTAAAAAAAAAAAAAACAAAACAGTGGAGATGAGTGACAAGTTGCGCGGCACCTTTATTACATTTGCATGCCGCTTTTGAACTTTGAAATAAATTTTTTTTTAAAATAAAAATCACCCGTGTATTTATACTACAACAATTATCTGCCTCAGGCTCAATGAATATTGGTGAATAACAACCTCGACCCACTTTCACTTTGCCTTCAGCGAATAATTGTTAATTATTGCGCCCCTTATGTCTAAACAATGTAACTACAGCTAGGAAAAACTAAGATAACACAGCCTGATGATAATCACAATTCATTATTTATTTCCTCAATTCAAAGTATCCTAAATTTGTATCATGATTTATTGTCGCACGATACATCAATCCATCTCATCTCATTATCTCTAGCCGCTTTATCCTTCTACAGGGTCGCAGGCAAGCTGGAGCCTATCCCAGCTGACTACGGGCGAAAGGCGGGGTACACCCTGGACAAGTCGCCAGGTCATCACAGGGCTGACACATAGACACAGACAACCATTCACACTCACATTCACACCTACGGTCAATTTAGAGTCACCAGTTAACCTAACCTGCATGTCTTTGGACTGTGGGGGAAACCGGAGCACCCGGAGGAAACCCACGCGGACACGGGGAGAACATGCAAACTCCGCACAGAAAGGCCCTCGCTGGCCCCGGGGCTCGAACCCAGGACCTTCTTGCTGTGAGGCGACAGCGCTAACCACTACACCACCGTGCCGCCCACATCAATCCATGTTGAGTGATAATACTAAACAAAAGATGAAAAATGTTTCTCCATACAAGAAGATACTAAGCTGCACTTTAGGCTCAACCGTAGCATTTTTTTTAACCCTTCTGTAACTGATGGCTAGATTCATTTTAATCGATATACACTCATTTATTTGCCTTTACGCCTTTAAAATAAGCACCAATAAAACAGCTGACGCGGCTGCAGAAGATTTCTAGCCCCTCTCTCTCTCTCTCTCCAGCAACAAGCAGATATTCATTTCCAAATATAAACCCACCAGCTCTCTAATTACCGCAGTCACGATCAGGGGCTGCGTCTTCATGGATTCATTGCTTAACTGGGACGCGAGACCAGTCTCTGCAGCCGCCTTCAAATTGCGACCCCGAAGTGACTGGAAGTGGATTTTCTTTGAGGGTTGGAGCTTAATTAAAGGCATGGGGCTGCCACGCTGGGCCTGACTGCAGCAGACTTCAGGGGAAATTCCTGCCATAGCTGAAGCCCTGCACAAAGCAACACATCCCCCCTTAACAGTCCAGGCTTTTGGCTGGCAGCCAAGGAACCAAAGACAGAGAATAGTAGGGAAATCAGGACAGGGCCTCATCTAACCTTCACAGCTACCCCTCCTGTCAGCAGTAAACATTTTATAGAAATTGTGTTTACCAAGTCTCGGGCTAATATCTCAGTTGGTGATGAATTTGTATCATTTCCCTTACATTGCAGGGGGACATGCGTGGGTTTCCTCCGGGTGCTCCGGTTATTGCTCGCACAGGAACAATGTTACTTAATGCGAGAAAAATACTTCAGAGGTCTCAAAACACAAAAGATCATGGTCAGGTGTTGCATTCAGGCTAGCTCGTAAAAATCAAGGCCGCCTTTTCTCGCTCACTAGTTTCCACCCACGTTCAAAGTCAAATTAACAACGACAACAATCTAATCCAGAATGCAACGCAGCAACAAGTTACAACGAAGACTCAGCTCGGCTAGTTCGCGATCTACAAGATGACTAGCACAACAGGGTTGATAGCGGTATTCTTTGTTTGCAATGGACGCACCTTCCGGTTTCCAGCTGACAGGCAGGCATCATAATTTCTTGTTTCTCGCCTCTAAATATACCAGATTGTTGCGCTGTATTTGAATGTTCAAATCAATCAAATCGAGAAACAGACAAATTATATTGTAGGATATGAGCGGCACAGTGGTGTAGTGGTTCGCACTGTTGCCTCACAGCAAGAAGGTTCTGGGTTCAAGCCAAGTGGCCAACGGGGGCCTTTCTGTGTGGAGTTTGCATGTTCTCCCCGTGTCTCTGTGGGTTTCCTCTGGGTGCTCCAGTTTCCCCCCACAGTCCAAAACACATGCAGGTTACGTTAAGTGGTGGCTCCAAATTGACCACAAGTGTGAATGGCTGTTTATCTCTATGTGTCAGCCCTGCGATGATCTGGCGACTTGTCCAGGGTGTACCCTGCCTCTCGCCCATAGTCAGCTGGGATAGGCTCCAGCTTGCCCGTGATCCCGCACAGGATAAGCGGTTACGGATAATGGATAGATGGATGGTAGGTATTGTAGGATACCAAAAGTTGTCGTGCACAAGGGTGAAAGAATGAAAAAAATATCTCGCAAACCTTTCACTGTGCTCGAAAGGAATCGAGAGTCCACACGCTTGTGTTTGCAGCAATCATTTTGTTAAAAGGTATGTACACCAACTTTATGTGCCTACAGCAGCTCTGACTCGAATCATTTCGGCTTACATTACTTACCCTCGCAAAAATAAAAACAATTATTGTCCTTTAGAAGACTGATTCCAACGTCATGAACCCAGCCACAAACAAAAAAGTTATAGGCGTCAAGATTTTTGAAAGCTTACGTTTGGTTTTTCACGTAAAACGATGTTGGGCTACCAGATACTTGGAAATGTCTGGAAACCGTGTTTGGAAAGTTGTTGAAATCAATGGGTTCAATCGGTGGAAGTCCTTTTTTAAGCTGGGGTCCAATCTATCGCATAAATATCTCTTCTTGATATCTCGATTTCGCTTTTGGTTCTAGTCCGTTAACACAGTCAGATATAGAACGTTTTCCACAAGATGACGACGGACGTGTACTTGGCTTGGACACCATCTTCGATTGTTGCCCATCACTTGGAAACCGGAAGTGAACCAGGAGGCAAAAAGGTCACGCGATTGCAAACAAAGAATTGGCATGAAAGCTTTGGAACCGGATCTGTTTGCGCAGAGTATACAGATGACAAGGTTGAGACAGCTGGGCAGACGAAAGAACTAAAGCGCTGCTACATCTTTCTCTTTTGGTAGAGATCAAACAAAGGCTAAACCCCACTCACACCACAATCGGGAGGTAGTCGAACCCATTAACGTAGAAACCCGTGATGCAGGAAATGGTTGACTGAAAATAAACCAACATGTCGATGAAAGACGTTCAAACCAAATTAACAATACGAAATAAATCTTAGACGCCACTGAAGATGAGCTGTTAATCAAAAGATTCATGTGCAAGTCAGTCATTCAGGGTGGAGTTTTCTTTAAGTGCAGCCTCAGCTTGATTTTCTGCAAAGCGCAACGCATGACAAAGCATGTCAAAAGAAATTAGTCTCTAATAAACAGAGGCAGCAGAATGAACCCAAAGGAAAGAATGCTTCCTCTTCTGCTGTCAATGCTAGCAAGTATCCACTGCTCAGAGATATCTACATGGCAGCTGAGTGCACAACACCACTGTTAATGGACAGAAAATTGCTGCGTAATAAAAAGCAAGGGAGAAGGTAAGACACCAAGAGCAGCTCATCAAGAGCTAGGAAGAAAGGAGGAAGGAGCAGGAAATGCTTGAATCTCCGAGTCAGGATCTGGGCATGATCTGTAGTCTCACTAATGAGTGGGAAGCTGAAAATCGATCGGCCTCATGCTGACATCGCTCGACTCGTTAATCAGGCTGAACATAATCTCATAAATGGGAAGAAAATGGAGCGCTCTACGTATAGTATCAGTGGAGTTCAAAGCAACCATATCAACAGAGTTGATAAATCACTACGCTGCTCCCGATTCCCGATGATACTTTTTGCGCTTTTCTGGAAGAGTCTGGAACATTTCCTGAAATGAGAATGCAGTTTTCTATCTTGGAGATCATCCGCAGAACCGATTCCTGGTATTCTTGAAAATGGTAGTTTGGGACCCATTTCCGCATCAAGGTGTGGAAGGTAAGGTAGCTGCTCTCGTCACTGCACAATTGGTTCAACTTGTCAGGTTACTTCCTGTTCAAGTTTTGCGATGGCGATGGCTGTTATGGTCCGCAGAGATGATGGAATGCTTTACTGATCTACAAACCCAGACTTTCACAGGACTGGGGTAATGCACTTGACTCACCTTTGTAGTGAAAGTTCTTGCACTGAGAACAACGTGTAAAACACGCATCTTGTGCCAGCCTGCATGGCTACGAGAACAGTCCCTGGTTTATAGGTATTCTGGCACAATGGCATGCCATGCAACCAAAAAGCACTGCTTGCTCTGTGCCAGCTGAGTGTTGGTACCAAAGAAAAACGAATGAACCTACTGCCTACCGGTTTGCAAACCCGTGCCTAAAAGTGACACATGGCGTTACGCATTCGATCCACAGTTTGGAAGAAATTTTATACGTGAAACTTACAAACTTGTGATGATCAGCCCCTCACCCAAGCAAGCCAAGAATCAGTCCTGGGTGTGGACTCGAGTATTCACAAGTGTGAGAACACCCCATGTCTAATTTTGTTGATGTGGAAAAAAGTCTTTTTTTTACTCCATTATCAACAAGCTTTGATAACCGGCAGCACGGCGGTGTAGTGGTTAGCACTGTCGCCTCACAGCAAGAAGGTTCCGGGTTCGAACCTCACAGCCGACAGGGGCCTTTCTGTGTGGAGTTTGCATGTTCTCCCCATGTCTGTGTGGGTTTCCTCTGGGTGCTCCGGTTTCCCCCAGAGTTCAAAGACATGCAGATTAGGTAAAATACCCAACCACCGGAGTTGTACAAGACAGTGCGTACTTGGTGCCGATCCCAACGCCGGATAGATCGGGGAGGGTTACGTCCGGAAGGGCATGCCTATGCCAAATCAAATATGCGGAACGGATCCGAATGAACGAGAGCAGCCAAAAGATGAAGAAAAAGATCAACAAGGTTTGATCACCGATACACAATGAGGTTACTTCAACCCTAAATACAATATTCCTTCTCCTTTTAAGCTTCACTTCCTGCCACAAGCTTTAAAACATTGCCTGGGGCACAAAGCAATATGTGGCGCGGTGTAAAATCAGTACAATCTGTTAACGCCACAGCATCCTGCCACAGTTAACAGACATTATATAGGCTTGTTGTTGCTGGCAGGTTACAAGCCTGGCGGCTGCTAAACGAAGCCCAGGCGCGGCGTGCGAAAGCCTCACGTTGCATGCCGAATATGCTTGCAGTGGAAGCGAGTCTGCTCTGTCTGTGTATGGCAGGAGAATGTGTTAATGCAATATTCATAGTGGCCAAGGAGCACAACACAGCTTTGAGGACTCTCTAAAGGGCCTTTCACACCCACCGAAACAGGAAAAGTAGCATAAAGTGAACCCCCAACCCCCCTCATTCACAACAGTGATTCATCCCAGTGATCCTGCACAATGCCAGGGTTCACGCGCA
Source organism: Neoarius graeffei (assembly GCF_027579695.1). NCBI lineage: Eukaryota > Metazoa > Chordata > Actinopteri > Siluriformes > Ariidae > Neoarius > Neoarius graeffei. The sequence goes on along the minus strand of NC_083583.1, from coordinate 14,982,581 downwards.
TGCCGAGAAGCTTTTGCTACAGACGTGACCTTTGCTTCGCACATTCGGCCCATCAATGAGAGATGATTTGTTATTGAATTCTTTCTCAAGAAGGTGGTGGTTGGCGGTGCTGTATTTTTTTCCCCTCGCTTCTGCTTTTGTGGAGCAGGAGTTTGGAGGCAAAGTCAAGGCTTTGTTGTGTTTTGTTACACAGTCAATAAGGATTGTTAACAGAGCTTACTATTGTGTCCTAAAATTAAATACATGACTCCTGGATGTCGTGTTACGACAACAGGGTATTTGACTTCAGACTGAGGTTGGAAAAATGTATTTCCGAGCCAATTTCAATGACAAAGTGCACTGTGCTGTTAGTAATGCCATGTACACTGAACATCAGGAATAGTATCACATGTCGCTTGATCATGCAATGCACTCCTTCAAAAGCCCAAAGCGTAAACAGGCTTTAAGTGAAACCAGAGCCTAACAGTCAGGCTCCACGTGTTCTGCCGCCTTTCCCATCGCGTAGTCACCACCACTTCTTTTCTATCTGCCTCTCTCTCTCACTCGAGCATTAATTTTTAATCAGCGCTTAAGTGGCCATCTTGGCACAGGCTCAGGCCAGTGAATCGAGAGCTCTTTGCTCACGATCAATGAGTCTAAACATTATATATATATATATATATATATATATATATATATATATATATATATATATATATATATATAAAAATCACCACCATCACACTGATATGTCGGAATTGAAATTCAAACACGGTCATGTTAACTTCACGGCACAGCAGTAGAATTTAGGTCACAGATGTTAAAAGACTAGCTGGCATCCGAGGCACAGCCCCTGGCATGAAAACTCCTTTCTCACGCTCTTCTTTCTACACGTATAATCGCAGTCTCTCTGGAGCCCAGTTCTCTAAGCATATCCCCTCGTTACTGATAATGAATGGAAGGCCAGCTCGTGTCACGCCGCACGTCTGACACTCAGGAGTGCAGGAGATGCCACCACTCAAGGTCTTCTTGCATTATTTATTTACATACTCCGGTGGTCTGATCTGCACTTGTAATGAGGAGCCAAGTCATGGTCTGATTCAGTTTGCAGCAAAACGTCAACCGCGTTCTTGGATCGCCGCTCGACCACACAAGACCTCCACAGCTTTAGTTGCTTCAAGTTCTCCGACACTTAAAACCCACCCTTTTGTCAACTTGCCCTCCATATATACCAACCTTCTTTTCTTTCAATTCCTTTGCACACGCAGCGGGACAGATCAGTCGCGAGCGTCCCAGGACATTACATAAGATTACATGTTTGTTATTGGATTTTATTTATAGTTGCCAGGCAGACAAGCTGGCTCAGCTGGCTAACAGTCAGCAGCGTTTTTTCCCCCCCTCTTTTTTTGCACGCAACATCCAGAAAAAAAAAGACAAAACCCTATTCAGTATTGACTTCTGCAAAACAAATGTTTTATTTCTTGTTGAATTCACAAAACTGACTGGCCCACAGGTTTATAGAAAGTTACTCACTCAGTCCATTATGTTAACATTTCTATAGTAACAGCTCATTCAAGCTTTCTTGAACGAAACGTTTATTTAACATTTATGGAAAGAGCCTCCAGTGTCAGAGCTTTGTAGCACTAAGTTTTACAATACGTGAAATTCTTCAGGACAGGCAATTTAGTGCTTGACTTTTTTTTTTTTTCTTCTTCTAACATGACAAGTTGTGTTTTTTTTTCTTTTTTCCCCTGCAGTAAATGATTATAGCTGATGTAAGGTAAGCGATAATGAGAACTAATGTGCTTTGTGGGCGTTCCACAATATTAAAGGTAATTATAAATGAACAGACACTTTTGCAAAAAGGAATTATGATTGGAAACAAACAGTGATTCATCCCCTACGTGGAAATTTATATCCTCAGTCATGTCGGTATTAATGCTCTTATCTCGCTAACCAGCTCATAACTATCTCATCTCATTATCTCTAGCCGCTTTATCCTGTTCTACAGGGTCGCAGGCAAGCTGGAGCCTATCCCAGCTGACTACGGGTGAAAGGCGGGGTACACCATGGACAAGTCGCCAGGTCATCACAGGACTGACGCATATACCCCTTTTCCACCAAATCAGTTCCAGGGCTGGTTCGGGGCCAGTGCTGGTGCACAACTCGTTCAACTTGCGAGCCAGCTGAGAACCAGTTTGCTTTTCCATAGCTCGCGGTGCTAAGGGAAGCCACGTCATTACGTCGCTGTATACGTCATTACGTCGCTACGTTTGCATAAACCTTGGCGCGAATATCGAAGCAAAAATAACACAGAAGAAACAGCAGCAGCAACAACAACAATAATAATAATGGATGACTTCGCGTTTGTACAGCTGCTGCTTCTCGTCGCTTAAAAATGGCGATCTTTCGCGGTCTTGTTATTGTTGTTGGTCTTAACAATTCCGCCCCCCCGCTGACGTAAGCGGTTCTTTCCTCTGGCCCAGCAGAGAGTTGGTGCTAGCCTGGAACCGGTTTTTCTGGCCCCAGAGCCAGTTCTTTGTCAGTGGAAACAGAAAACCCGGTTCCAAACTAAGCACTGGCCCCGAACCAGCCCTGGAACTGCTTTGGTGGAAAAGGGGCATCAGACACAGACAACCATTCACACTCACATTCACACCTACGGTCAATTTAGAGTCACCAGTTAACCTAACCTGCATGTCTTTGGACTGTGGGGGAAACCGGAGCACCCGGAGGAAACCCACACGGACACGGGGAGAACATGCAAACTCCGCACAGAAAGGCCCTCGCCGGCCACGGGGCTCGAACCCGGACCTCCTTGCTGTGAGGCGACAGCGCTAACCACTACACCACCGTGCAGCCCGCTCATAACTATATTAAAAAAAGAAAGCTACTTAAAGGGGAACAAAGGGCAATATATAGAGTAAATATAACAAAACACACATTAACGAACCTTATTCAAGACTTACAAAAGTTTTTTGTTCTAAGGTTGGAAAGTTATAGTGTTTTGAAAGTAGCTCGAGCAAACTATTTCCGCAGTTTGAACAGCCCGCCATGATATTAATTTTATCCAATCAGAATGCACGTTCATTTTCTCTGCGTAACACTCATGACGTATGTATGTGCCCAGTTGTGTTGGCTCATTGAGGTTGGGAATAGCACGTGTGAATCGGAAAGTAGGATGAATTGTAAGTGATCGGCTACACAATGCCACAGTGTGTTGCTTTCGGGTGTAATAACAGGACCGATGGAAAGCATAACGATCCTCCAGACGTGTCTTTTCACTCGTTTCCGCTGAAAAACACCAAGCGAGTTCGAGCTTTCTTCTCTTCTTTCGTCATCACCGGAGTCGAGAGTACCTCTCCTAGGTTCAAACTGGTACCCTTCTAAGCCATAGCCTGCTTGCAGTGTGTCTTGCGGGATCTCTTCGTACGATTCGACAGAGCTGTCGCTTTCACTTGATGCGCCCGACGCCATGATTACACGCTTCTCTCCTAGTGCAGTGGGTAGCGCTGACGTCACGGTCTTTTAAAAATGGTGACTCTTGTGCGGTTTAGCGTACCGACTATTATATTTACAATTACCAAGATATTTCGTTGGTTTCTAGTACATAGATTTGATAGAATACTTAAGAATACGTTACTTTGTCACATCAGCAACTGTATATATTATATTTGGTACCCCTTTAACAGTTATTCCATGAAATCAAGTTGGACTTGAGCTGACAGCCGACGAGGCACGTAGCACATTCACTGGATTGTGAGAAACGGAGCATTTTTATTTTTTGAAAATTCGATAAATTAAAAACTTTATATAAAACGTCCAACAAAATCATTTCCGCTTAGGCAGACTTCTTAAAAACCTATCGGCAGCTGCACAAATTGACTTTTGTGTTGTTGTTTTTTGTAGAAAGTGCCGTCTGGCTGTCATGCCGAGGTATAGAATAGCTTTAGACATTTATTTAATTCTTCCTTGGACATTTCACAGTTCTGTAATTTTCAAACTTCTTTTGAGCTTTTGAACCAGTCTAAAGAAAAAAAACCACAAAATTTTAATGCTTAAAAGATGAAGAATGTAAACAAACCGGTGAAATGATGGTAGCAATTTGTGAAAAATACAATAATAATAATAATAATAATTCTTGGGGGGGGGGAGACAAGCAAAAAAAAAAAAACGCTCTTACCATCAAATAGTTTCATTCCATATTTTGTTGCTTTTTTTTGAGCACAGTTTTTATTTCATCCTCGGTTGGTTCGGCAACATGCTTCACCATTCTGTTTTTCTCTACTCACAGTATATAAGCTAATATCCTAGTAGTAGAATAACCAATCAGAGTGCGCGACTGTTCATATCCAGTGAATGTAGATCGAATAACATTTGTTATTCTGGTCAATTAAGTTTCCAGATATTACATCATCCAGTTATCAGTGGAATGGTTGTCTGTGTCAGCCCTGTGATGACCTGGCGACTTGTCCAGGGTGTACCCCGCCTTTCGCCCGTAGTCAGCTGGGATAGGCTCCAGCTTGCCTGCGACCCTGTAGAAGGATAAAGCGGCTAGAGATAATGAGATGAGATGAGTTATCAGTGGCCTAGCTAACAGAATTACGTCCGATACAAACGACTCTATATCCTACTATATACTACTACTCTGAAGACCTTTATCAAGCAGAGCAAGTACTCCATATGATAAAACCATCAAAAAGTCAGTTCAGTAGAAGTCTGGAAAAGTACTTAACCATGAATATCTTATAGGATCGTCTTAAGAACACCGTGAACGGCTTTGGAAAACAGTTATGCCGTTTCCTTTCACATGCAGAACGAATCGATTGTCCAATACCGAGCTGGAAATGTTACACGCCGAGCAGAATAGCTTAGCAAATTCATTTGAGAAATCGACGTGAAATTACATCTACGCCACAGCCCCGTTACGATTTCATTTCACTTGCCGCCTGCTTACTGCGTCAAAAAAACTCGTCGTGATGTTAAAACGACGTGCGTTTCCCCTCGTCGGATTTGTGCGGGGATCGGTGTCAGCGGTGCCGGAGTAAAGGTCAAAAGCAGACAGGAAGCCCTTTCCCCTCCCTTCAATCCCTGCTTGCTCCTCTTCCACATTAGTGAGCCAGCCTGCTCCTGGCTGCCCATTAGCTGTGTGACAGATCTCTAATAAACACAGCCTGTCACCTCTGAAGTCTGCTGCACATTTCCTGGGCAATATATAAAACCCGCCGCCCCCCTGCCTTGCTCTGCCACGAGGCTCAATAGAGCTGAAACCTGATTTCTGTCTAGCAGCCTGGCAGCTGGTGGAGCTGAAAATTCCCCTGCACCCAGATAGCCCTGGAAAATACATGAATATAAAAAAGGAATCCATGAATAAATCAAAAGCACTCGCTCCCTCTTTTTTTTTTTTTTTTAAACTTTCCCTACGGATGAGTTTGGAGGCAGAAAAAGTAGAAGACAAGAAACAAGGCCACGATGGAAGGAAAAAAAATATAGAAAGGTCCAAGGTGGTCAAAAAAAAAAAAAAAAAAGCTTTGCTATCCAGCAGGCGTATTCAAAGATGAATACATGCCCTCGGACAACGAGCATGCATTTTTCGGAGTTTTTTTCATTTTGTAACTTGGAAAGCCGAAGCTCTCGAGGTTGTGTCGAGTGCCGTGACAAATGGACTTCCTTTAATCTCTCCTTCTTAAACGTCATCTCAGAGGAGTTATTTGTAACAAACGTATTTGCTTGGTGCTGGAAGAACATTACTCTTTCAAGCTTCTGGCGCTTACTGATCACAGATATGTGCTGCGAAGGAAATAAAATAAATAAATAAAACAAAGCTATAACAAAATGGTATGCCTACACAACTTTAACAAAAAAAAAAAGCTTCTATCCAGACGTTTCTGGAAAGCAGGGCCAAATTAGCATAAAGAAATCCTTTTGACAGGAAGTTAAAAGCAGACATTCAAAAAATAAAAAAAAAGTTTGGAGAAAAAAAAAAAAGGAAAAAAACCCAGCACTGTGTCAGCCAAGGGCGCAGATAGCACGGGGGACTGGGGGGACATGTGACCCCCATCTGTCCCCCCCACCCACCGTCCCTACGTAAGGCGCCACACATAGGTAGAAAAAGTGAGGATTAATGTTCTGTTAGTTAGACTAACTTACGGGCCTTTTCCACTACCCTTTTTCAGCTCACTTCAGCCCGACACGGCTCGCGTTTCGACTACCTCAGAGCAGCACGACTCGGCTCGCTTCAGCCCTACTCAGCACCCAAAACTCGC